>NW_019394147.1:0-51359 GCF_000648675.2 Cimex lectularius | reverse complement strand
GAGTGACAAGAGATATGACCTCTATTTTGAAAAAAAGTAATTAATAAATAAACCCTAATTTACATTTTAAAGCTCGTTCTATATTGCTAAAGATCGGTAGGGACGACGAGAAGGGGTCCTTACTACTACAAATACCGAATTTATGCTATGCCCAGCTGTGGAGATTGAAGACTAACCCGTATTTGGTCCTGTGCCGTGAAGTACGAAACAATTCATGAGTCCGTTGCTGATGCTGGGGAACCGTAAAGCCAATACAAGATAATATCTCCGGGAGTGGATGAAATTATTTAAGATCTTCCAAAGAAACGTAACGGAAGAGAAAACTCTTCTATCCGCCAGAGAATCCATGCCTAGAGCAAGTCTCATGGTACTTCCTGTGATTGCATGACTTGTAAAACAGGTATTTAGTGACCTTTCCCTGCACACTTTCAATCACCGGCGACCAAACAACACTGGCATACTCTCTAGATGACTGCGCACTAGTGATTGATAAAGTAATTTTATTGCAAAAGGGTTCCTAAAGACAACAGCTTGCCTGAGTACGAATCCTAAATTTTTTCCCTAATGGTATGTGGTCGCGAAAATTTTACAATTATTATAAAAACCTCGAGATCCGAGATAGTGTCAATCCTTCCTCAATGTGAAAACTTTCAATACTATAGACGACTTGGTCGTAATCGTGAATGGTGTTTTTCTTGGAGAACTTCAAAATTTAAAATTTTCGTTTAGTTTGAAATTATTACGCGTACACCAATGCCAGAAGCATCTCAAGTCGTTTTGTAAGAGAATCATTTATCGATTCGACAGGGTGATAAATTGCCAAATCGTCTGATAACAGTGAAAAACGAAGAATTAATGAGAGCAGAGGCGTCGTCGTTAAAAATTTAAAAAACATAAAATCGGGCCGGAATGAGAGCCCTGAGGCACACCAGATCGTATGTGGACAGGTTTCGATAAGCCTTCACCAATCTTACAACAAAAGACCTCTCAGACAAAAAGGAGTCCATATCAAGAGGGGTTGGTCCACACCTAGTTTTTTTTACCAGGATGAGACGACCCACACTATCAAAGGCTATTTCAGAAATATCCAAAAAATCCCATGTATACATTTGTCTAAGAAAGAAGTAACCAGCGAAAACGGGCGAACCAGTAGTTTGTTTCGACCATACAAATCCTTCTCCGTAATAGTTTATCTCCAAAGTTATTCCAGTGAATCAGAATTTTTTATTTACTCACACTTATCAAAAATTTCAAATTTAATAAAGGGTTTTAAAAGGTAAGAAATCGCAGGACGGGCCAGGATCGAAAGGACGGCCCATTACAAGGACTACGATGCCGAGGGCATTGATTTGCTGAGTGCTCGTGTACTCAGTCGGGGCTTTAAGGTCGAACTTGCCACGGGCTGAACACGGTAAAGTGGGCCTTCGTGGGTGCGGGGCTTCGAAGCCGAAGTCGGGGGGAAGCAGGATGCCCCCACCAGCGACGCCCGGCCGCCCCACCAACCAGCGCCACAGCTGACGCTCCTGCCTCCTGCCTCAGTTCGACGCCCGCCGCCTTCTCTGTCAGTACTCGGGTCGTTAGTGTGCTTGTTCTTTTCTTTTGTTTTGTGTCTCGTTCTCTCAGCAAATGAGAATTATCTGTGAGTAACTACCATAGCTGCTATTGTTTAACGATTTAATGTACATGTGTAAGATTAAGGTAGTTTTTTAAAGATATATCCACAAAGATATTGTCTTGATTCAGGATGTATCGGGTCACAAAGAAATTTTCTTTGTTCAAGATATATCAGGACACAAAGCAATTTTCTTTGTTCAAGATATACCAGGTCACAAAGAAATTTTCTTTGTTCCAGATATATCAGAACACAAAGAAATTTTCTTCGTCCACGATATATCAGGTCAAAAGAAATTTTCTTTGTTCAGGATATATGAGGACACAAAGAAATTTTCTTCGTCCAGGACATCAGGTCAAAATGAAATTTCCTTCATCCAAGATATATGAGGACACAAAGAAATTTTCTTCGTCCAGGACATCAGGTCAAAATGAAATTTCCTTCATCCAAGATATATGAGGACACAAAGAATTTTTCTTTGTTCAGGATTTATCAGGACACAGACATTTTCTTCGTCCAGGATATATCAGGTCACAAAGAAATTTTCTTTGTTCAAGATATATCAGGTCAAAAAGAAATTTCCTTTGTTCAAGATATATCAGGTCAAAAAGAAATTTGCTTTGTCCGGGATATATCAGATCAAAAAGAAATTTTCTTTGTCCAGGATATATGAGGGCACAAAGAAATTTTCTTTGTTCAGGATATATCAGGACACAAAGAAATTTTCTTTGTCCAGGATATATCAGGAAACAAGGAAATTTTCTTCGTCCAGGATATATCAGGACAAAGAAATTTTCTTTGTTCAGGGTATATCCGGTCAAAAAGAAATTTTCTTTGTTCAGCGTATATCAGGTCAAAATGAAATTTTCTTTATCCAGGATATATGAGGACACAAAGAATTTTTCTTTGTTCAGTATATATCAGGACACAAAGGCATTTTCTTCGTCCGGGATATATCAGGTCACGAAGAAATTTTCTTTGTTCAGGATATATCAGGACACAAAGACATTTCCTTTGTTCAGGACATATCAGGACACAAAGAAAATTTCTTTATGTTTGATATATCCAGAACCAACTATTTTATTTCAATAATGGTTATTGTTTTATTATTTAATTTTTTAAGAAACAATAATATTGGTATTGACTATTATATCCATTATAAACATAAATTTTCAATTGTTTACAGTTTGTCTTATAATAAAGACTGATAAACATACTATAGGCAATAATTAATTTATTTGTCTTCAATTTAATATATAATACTACGGCAGTTTGGCCAAATAGTCCAAACTAATGGACTATAATTAAAGTTTGCTTTATTAATATTTGTTTCTCAGTATCGTGTATACATTTCGATGATTGTGATTTCATGTTCTCATTTTAGAGAAGATCGATTTTGAAAAATTAAAAATATTAATATCACAATTTCGTAGTATTACGAATAAAAAAGAAATCGCTTGATTTCGTTATAAACTTTGCCATAAATTATTCCCGTACTTTTAATACTTATGTAAGTTCCTATACTTTTATTAACCATATAAATACCCAAATATTTATTTATTCGATTTCATAAAATCTTGAAATGAAACCGAACAAAAACGAGTTAAATTTTGTGTTTAGTTCTTATTGTAAAAATGGCTAAATTACTTTTTTTTTGGGGGGGGGGAGAATTTCCCACATATTCTTGATATTTAGCCGTTTAAATAGTTCTGCAGTTGTCTCTTCCTCATTTAGGTTGGTTTTCTTATCAAAAACAAGGCTAAATATTGACTTGCATTTTATGACTTATAATTTGCTTGATAACAATTTCTTGGTTAATTAGGAAAAATTACAATTTTTTGTTTATTTTAAGTATTATTATTATTATTATATAATTATTCAGAAATCGCGAGATGCGGTCTGGTGTGATGTAGGTTTCAGAAAAACATTTTTTTTATCGTGCCAACGTTTCGATCTTTATTGAGATCATCTTCAGGGCCTGGGACTTTGATTGAATATAAAAAATATATTTTGCATTGTATAAATTCACTTTTCTACATCCTAAATGTATTTGTTAAATGTAAACAAAGGTCCTGAAGATGATCTCATTGTAATCGAATCGTGTCCGGTCTTAAATTCGAACAAGTGAGGTATACTTTTTATGATATTCTATGCTCTAGAGTTAGAATGACGCAGGTTTTTGAATGGCGCTGGCTTGGAGCCACCCTCAGTCCGATTTTCACTCGTGCGAAGAAATCTAGTAGATTTTGGAACGGTGGAATATCCAACAGACTTCACCGAGCCAAAATTCCTGTTCACTAGAGTGATGATTTTGGCCTCATGGCAGCTTTAAGTGAGCTAATTGGCTTTCTGCTTATTTTATAACTAGCTAGGAAACTTGTCAACAATTTTTTTTAAAGCAATTGGCGGCATTCTTTTCAATATGGACACTTGACGGTGAATAATAATAATATTGGGGAGGGGCGTCGGTGGCCGCAAGGTTTAGTCTTTGACATGGCGCTCATCACTGTAAGGTAAAGGTCCCGGGTTCGAATCCAGCGGCCGTGAATACTTAAAAATGGGATTTTTTCAAAAACACCGGCACCCTGTGGAGTTTATATGACCTCTGCTGTTGCGAACCCTCATTAAAAAAGAAATTCGCTGACGTTTCGACCTCTATTCATCTTCAGGGCAAAAGTGTGCTATTCTTGTGAGACGCATTGTTGTGACAAACAATTTCACACAAAACCAATATGACATCAATGATGACAAGATGTACACTTATAAATTTATCATGAAAATTTTTGATTTAGATTTATGTAGGTTCAAATCCGGACATGAACATACAATACATAAAATATGTGCCGGGTTGAGCCTATTCCTTTCTCGCAGTACGGCAATTCCAGCTTTTGCTATTTACAGTAAACTGTACAAGACTCGAGAATTACTCACCCCGGGTGTTGGCAGTCCGAGGGAAGACCTTAACCTTTCCGTGCAGTCACCTAGGTAGGTCTCCGGCAGGGTACTGTCAACAGGTAGGTCAGCACCCAACGCGTGCAGTTCTAAATCCATTTGTACTTACGTTCCTTCTTCACTCCTATTTACATACCATTCATTAAATATGATGCTGGAGTCGATATTCCTCCAACACACCTTTATACATACCAGCTAAACTTAATTGATGGTTGATGGTGTACTCGATATTCCGCCATCGATCCTCTCTCACATCACACATTAACACTAATAAGTACAGTCACGCTAATAAATGCATTCACTCTCAACAAAAGTTAGGTATACACGTTACAGGTATACAAGTTAGGCAGTACACCGGCAATTCCAGCTTTTGGTATTTACAGTAAACTGTACAACAGACTCGAGAATTACTCACCCCGGGTGTTGGCAGTCCGAGGGAAGACCTTAACCTTTCCGTGCAGTCACCTAGGTCTGTCTAGGGTACTGTCAACAGGTAGGTCAAATCAGCACCCAACACGTGCAGTTCCAAATCCATTTATACTTACGTTCCTTCTTCACTACATTCACTCCTATTTACATACCATTCATTCAATTAGGGTGCTGGAGTATATTCTTACATCGCTCCCTTTACACATATCATACAACTAAACCTAATTGAGGGTCGATGGGGTAGAGGATTCAGCCATCGATCCTCTCACATAACACATTCTCGCTAATAAGTACAGTCACGCTAATAAATGCCTTCACTGAAAACACAAGTTAGGTATACACAATTATTATTACTATATACAATAGAAAAATCCCGTTTTCCCCAAGAATCGGAACATGGGACCTAAATACTAGCTGCTCAAGAACAATTCTCAAATCGGGTGGCATTCCTGCGCGCTGTCTGTATGGAACAACCCTTAAATTAAGTGGAATACATCGAGCAACCTCTGCATGCCGGACATATACGCGAGCATTGGCCAGAATGTAAGGTTAACCTCGCATGGTCTATTCTTAATCGGGTGAGGATGACCCTTCTACAAATCACATCCTCCGAGGTCCAGTTAGCATGAAGGACTTACGGAAATATGATCTTTGGACAATTTGACAGTAATTATAGTTTATATTAAATCCATAAGATTTGGTGGCCCGATTAATCAAATAACTTCTTTTCTCGGAAGTTGGTATCCGAGTGCATCGAAGTCACGATAGCTCAAGTCGTATCTAGCCGAAGATCGTGGGTTCGAATCCCGCACGTGACACTGACTTTTTCATCTCAACCAATACCTTTAGAGTTTATATAAAGTTAATAATTTCACAACAGTTTCACATAGCACCAATATGACACCATAAGAATTGCATCACACTTTATACTCTGAAGATGACCCGAATAGAGGTCGGAACGTCAGCAAAAAAATGAAATTGGTATTTTTCTAAACTACCTCATTCTTCACCACTCCTACGAATCCAACAAATTGATGATCTAATGTAGTTGAAATTGTGCTATTACATTGTAGAGTTTTATTTTTTTATTAAACTCAAAACTCCTTTTAACTCTTTTAAACAGAGTCTTTTAAAAAGAATACGTATAAAAATTAAAATCTAATGAATAAGTGTTATATATAACCATGTATGTTTATCTTTATGATCAGTGTGGTGCTTTAATATTTTCAACATATCGTTTTTTGCCAATGTTGCCCGTGGATATGCTGAGTCCGGTCGGTGGCCGGGGCCCACGCGATATTCTGTATTTCAAACGTCATCGTGAATCGATACCTAAACAAATCCACATACGCCTGCTTTCAGATATGATTTATCTGGGCGAACCGTGGAATATTTTCCGATATTTTATGTATAAGAAGGAAATTTCCATGGGAAATGGCCTAAATTGAGAGAAAAAAAGTCATATAAAAATGTCCTCATTTGTAAAGTGTATTTTATATTTTAAAGGAACATGCCAAGTTGAGGTCAAAACACACTCTTTCGCGATCGATCTTCCGCTTATACCAATTAGCTAATTAATTTGCCAAAACCAGAAATAAACCTGCACTAACTTCTCGGCGGACTTTCACCGTGAAAACAGTTTTCATAAACAACCGTCGTTTGGGAAGTCGTTCCGGAGGAATTTTCTTCGAGTTGGGCTTTGGGTGTTGAAGTCGAAGGGACTCGACATGCCCTTTGTTTCCCGGTCCTTTTGACCAGCGTCCCAAGAGAAGCAAAAAACCAAAACGAGCCCTCGGTCACGTTGGTGAACCAATTTAACTTGATAGTTTCAATGCTGTAAGTCCTCGATAAGTTTTTCCGCTTGGCTTGGCGCTGCTGATTGATATTGCATTCCTTGCGTACTTTAGCCGCTGCTGCAGACTTGTTCAATCCCAATATTTGTTAAAAAATAAATTTGTTTTTATATACAAAAATTAAAAAATAACGAAGAAGCTACCTACTTGACAGAAATTTTGCTATTTTCAATGTAAAAACTTTTGTTTTAAACGATAAATTTAATGGTACCAGAAACTTTAAAAATTGAGCTTAGCATAAAATGCATTTGTGAATACTAAAGAGTCAGACCAATACAGTCCGGCGTTTCACAAGGGAACATGTTCGGTCCCGTTCTTTGTACCATTTATATCACTGACTTTTCTATCATTACTCGTTGGTATTATTTGCCTTCTAACCCAAATCATATTCAAGCAGTCTCCGACTCCAAGAAGACTTTGAGCTTATCAAAAACCGGTGCAAAAAGTGGAGGACAAGACTGAATGAGGAAAAATTTACCTTTGCCCTCCACTGTACATTAACAAGGTACTACTAAATTTCACTAAATTCAGGGTGCACAGATACTTAGGAGGTTGGACATGTACAAAGAATTTTAAATTCAGTACAAGAAGTATCGATCAAAAATTTGTATTTTGGGGTCTCTAGAGGTGATAAAATGAAATTTCAAATTATTTTTACGAAAAAAAAATTATGGCCTAGTTTACATGAAAAATATTTGGTTTTTAGAATTTTTTGGTTATTGATAAACTTTGAGCTTTTACTATATTTTTATGGCAATTTACATGACAAATACTGTAAAATGGTTTATTCACATAGTTGATTTGAGCATGTAAAACGCTGAAATAAAAATATAAAAAAAAAATTCAAGTTTCAAAAAAAATTTTTGACCAAACCAAGGTCTATTCACAGCAAGTGGCGGATACTGGTCCGTTTTTGGAGTTGCAGGCTTGGGAAAAATTTTATATAAATTATCATTTTACTATTTATTAGGGGGAGGCCAAATCGATCAAATAATTTACTGAGATGTAAACTTGGTTCAATCATGCCAAAATAAGGAAGGGCGAAAAAATTTGACTATTAGAGCTTTTTATTTACTTTCAAGATATTACGGTCGGGAGAAAACTGATTTCAGAGAAACTTTTTTGAGGAAACTAGGCCAAAAAATCCGAGCGTTCTTGCCAATGTGCCTAGGAACCGAGCAAAAAATGTTTAATGTAACTTACATAATATGTACAGATTTTTCATTTACCACGTACTTTCTACGAACAAAACGCCTTTCAGTTTAAACAACCTGTTGAAAATTTATTAAAGATAAAAACATTTCAACTCACATAGGAGTTATAAAAAAAAAACGAAATTTTAGTTAAGGTTGGGAAATTTTGAGAAAACATGAAAGTAAGTGTTTATATTTTCTTTGATATTTTAAGTTTCGAGAATAAGAGGGCAAATCGGTCAAATTAATTACAAAAAAAGGCTACGGACGTGGGTGAAACTTTTTTGATTTGGTGTTAAGTCGCTATCCCTAAGTGAAAATTTTACTTATAGGTATTGTAGACAGAAATGCTTAATTTAAAATAGTTTTTAATAATAAACAAAGCAATTATTTGTTGTTTCACCCCAAAAACTACTGAATACATATTTGTGGGAAAACTTCAAATTTTTTTTGTCTTAACCGATTCCCAGTAATTGTACAGAAATTAGAACCGGAGTTAACAAAAATAAAACATGAATTCTTTGTTGATTTCATTATATTTTTCTTACTTATGATGCCATAAAATATAAACATTTTGACATATCCTGAAAGCATAAATATTGTTTTACGGTTGTAACAACAGCCGAAGGTCGTGGGTTCGAATCCCGCTCGTGACACTGACTTTTTTATCTCAACTTAAAACCTTTATTAATTGAAGGTTGTAACAACGTCGAATTTGAATAAAATCCTCGATTTTTATGGATTTTTCTATGGCACACAGGACATTTTTATTGCAATGAAAATATATATTTAATGGTTTTACAGGGTGCTTAAAAAGAACCTGAATTGGTGTTTGCAAAAACAATTTTTTTTCAGGCTTTAGTTTAACGTTTCTTTTTTTTTCGTTTTTACATATTTCTACATAAATGTCAATTTTTTTCTTATTCTACATAAAAACACAAGCTTAATGATATTTAATAACCTCGAAATACTTGCACAACAAAGGCCATATTTTAAAAAATGTCATTGAATTATCCATTTTTTCTAGGCTCTTTGCGCTCATTGGCAACATTTTGCCTCTGAAATACTACTGAATACAAATTTGTGGGAAAACGTCAATTTTTTTTGTCTTAACCGCTTCACAGAAATGGTACAGAAATTAGAACCGGAGTTAACAAAAATAAGACATGAATTCTTTGTTGATTTCATTCTATTTTTCTTACTTAAAATGCCATAAAATATAAACATGTTGACATATCCTGAAAGCATAAATATTTTTTACGGTTGTAACAACATCGAATTTGAATAAAATCCAGGATTTTTATGGATTTTTCTGTGGAACACCGGACATTTGTATTGCAATGATTATATTTAATGGTTTTACCGGGTGCTTAAAAAGAACCTGAATTGGTGATTGCAAAAACAATTTTTTTTCAGACTTTAGTTTAACGTTTCTTTTTTTTTTCGTTTTTACATATTTCTACATAAATGTCAATTTTTTCTTATTCTACATAAAAACACAAGCTTAATGATATTTAATAACCTCGAAATACTTGCACAACAAAGGCCATATTTAAAAAATTATCCATTTTTCTAGGCTCTTAGCGCTTATTGGCAACATCTTGCCTCTGAAATACTACTGAATATAAATTTGTATGAATTTTGTTCAAATTTTGTTGTCTTAACCGACTCACAGTAATTGTAAATAAATTACATCGGAGATAACAAAAAGACATGATAAGTTTTTGTTGATTTCATTATATTTTTCTTACTTATAATTCCGCAAAATATAATCATTTTGACATATCCAGAAAGCTACAGCATATTGATAAACTTTCATAGCTTTTTCTATGTATTTTGATTGCGATTTACATAAAAAATCCTATAAAATGTTCACATAGTTGATTTTAGGTAGTAGAACGGCGAAATAAAAATATTCAAAACAAGGAAAATTTCATTTTTCAAAATTTTTTGGCGAAACTGGGCCTACTCAAAAGAAGTGGCGGATACGTGTCCAATATTTTCGAGTATAGAATCACCCCAAAAAGGTTTGCTCCAAATCCGTCCCCTTGTTAGACTTCCGTGTCGCCTTCTACCAGCAGCTAGCTTAAGTTGAGTGGCGTTTTCACTTGCCCCAGGGCCTCCATTTTTGTTTGGACAAAGTTCTAGCTTGGCATCGTATTCGGTGCATTGTAGTAGTCGATCAAGGCTTGCTTCTACATCGAAAATAGCGCAATTTGGATATGTTCTACACTTAATACTGTATAAATATGAACCATGGGCAGTTCAGAGTCGTGTAATTGTCCAAAAGGTTTTTCCTCTCGCAATTTTTTGAAACCACGGCTTTTTTTAAATATTGAGAATAATGAACGGTAGAAAATCCGTTACCAATTTTGCCACTTTCTGCACAATTCTCTTTTGATGCTGAAATATTTGCGACGGTTACATTCGTGGGTAATCCTGTCGCCTCCTAGATTAACTGGTCAACTTTTTCTATGTGTTTTACGCTTGCATTCCTCTTTACCGAGCATATTTCAATGCTTGTGTAGAAACGTGTAGAATATAGAAATATTGTTCAAACTAGTATCACAAAGAAAAATTCGGTGTTTCCATGCCCTTATACTTCGTAAAGTAAGTACATTGAAGAATTTTGCTGACTTGTTTTTGACTTAGTCTCATTTATCTTAAATGCATTTCGTTAATGTACGTGTTAAGTTTGTCAACCTTCCAAAATATATCAGATTTTCCTTATCGAGGGTTCAGAAGGCCTAAGTCGCCCTTTGCGTGCGGAAAGCGAAGGGAAAAAATATGAAAAATGCTCGTCTCCAGCAGCGCTTCCGCCCGGTCGATTATCCGTCACTGCCCTTGTTACATTTCCTACGCGGTTTTCTTCACATTTTCCCCACCAGTATTTAGATTAAATTTACAAGCCGATTTAAATAAAAAAAAGTCAGTTTTGGCACTGGGCCCTTGGACGGAGCGCAAATCGGGAGAAATCGCAATCGTTTGTGCACGTTTAATTTTAGTATTTTTGAAGGATTCAATTAAAAATTGCGATATATTCGAGTTCAAATTAAAATGTACACAAATACAAGCAATTCTTTAACTTAACGAAAATATATTTTTAATAAACTTCTAATGAATTGTTAAAATGACTCAAATATGCATAAACATGATTGAATTTTCCGACCCTGTCGTAACATAAAATCTATATATCACCAAGGCACGCTCATTAAATAATTATCATTCTTTATAATCCGCCCCAATTATGCCATTATAGTAAATTGCGGTATTGTTTGACAAAATTGACACTTTTATAATTAACGTCTAACCAGACCAAACCAGCGAGAATAGACGGACCAGTATGATCGGAAACGCCGAGGAAATTTTTCCTAGAAACATGAGTTAGAATAGAAATAGGACAATTTTCGTTTCGTCACCGAAGAAATTTCTGCATTTGTCACGGCGAAAAAAGTTTACATTTCAAAATTTATGTTGCACGCGGTGCTTTTTCTTATTTTGTGCTGTTTAATACAAATTTAGAATTTGTTAATCGATTCGGTCGATTTGGCTCTTTCTCTTGATGAAATACTGTTTCTTTTATTTATATATTTATTTGTGTGGTGATTAGTGACCGTTAATCGATATTTATTTAGAAATCGTGAGATGCGGTCTCGTATGATGTAGGGTTCAGAAAAACATTTTCTTTATCGTGCCAACTTTTCGATCTTTATTGAGATAATCTTCAGGGCCTGGGATTTACAAACATTGTTTACATGTAACAGTTACATTTTGGATGTGGAAAAGTGAATTTATACAATGCAAAATATATATATTTTTTTTATACAAAAATGTCTTTTCTATACCGACATCTCCTTCCCCACCCCTTCAAAATCCAAAGTATATAAACACAAAATAGCAAAATCTCACTGGCACTCTCGACACGGCACGCACATTAAAAATAAATTGCATTATTTAAAGTTATTGCATTGCAAACTACAATAAAAACTTTTCTACAAATAAGGAAGGTTTTTAGTTGAGATGAAAAAGACAGTGTCACGAGCGAGATTCGAACCCACGACCTTCGGCTTGAAACGCCGTTACTCTACCACTTGAGCTATCGTGACTTCGATCCACTCGGACGCTAACTTCCTATCATAACCCCACCTTTGAATTTTCCCTCCTTTTTGCCATTTTTATCTCAACTGAAAACCTTCATTAATTGAAAGATATTAATTGGTCAAGCGGACCACGAAAACTAGTGACTTTTTCTACAGTTTTCTTTACGATGAAAATATAAAAAATCATTTAAAAATTGTTGTCAACAGTCATATATAGGTGTGTGTGGTGATTAGTGACCGTTAGTCGATAATTATTCAGAAATCGTGAGATGCGGTCTGGTGTGATGTAGGTTTTAGAAAAACATTTTTTTTATCGTGCCAACGTTTCGATCTTTATTGAGATCATCTTCTGGGCTCAAAGTGTTTTTCTTCTGTGAAATTGTGCCATTCTTGCGTGTCGTGTCGAGAGTGCCTTGGGCCACACTTGGAGCCCTGAAGATGATCTCAATAAAGATCGAAACGTTGGCACGATAAAGAAAATGTTTTTCTGAAACTTACATCACACCAGACCGCATCTCATGATTTCTAAATATATATATTTATTTTTGTGATATTTTAATTTTACCACAAAAATGCCAGACGTGTATTACGTATTTCAATTATTTTAATTAAAGTCATTTATTACCATCGACGGGTAGATCATTATGATAATAAACGACGTTGCTCATTCCTCATCCAGCTTCAAGAGAAAAAATCTCAGTTAAATTTTAATCTTAAATCACCAAACAATAAAGGTCATTATTCATGAAATTAAAGAACAAGCGATTAATTGATGAACAAACCAGAACGGTGATATAGCTTGTTAGGAGAATATCTCATCGGATCGTTATCGTTCTGAAGTCATCAATGACATAAAATAACGAAAAAATATGGCAAAACTTAAATTTTGAGTCATTGCTGATTTGAGTAATTTCGATAACAGATATCGACCTGATTTGGCACAATCAATTGGCGATAAGCCGTTGAAAAATTCTACAGGGAACTTAATGTACACGATTGTTTTTTTCTCCTCGCGAATATTATCCTTTTTTCGATATGACCGGGGATAATGCGGAAATCCGCTTCATAATAAAGCCGGATTTAATGATAATCCTGTGAAGAAGACACCGGAGAAATTAATTAAATTCAATTTGTAATTGTAGAAATGCCAGAATCCGCCGGATCCAAGACGTTCCAGACGACTTTTCACCGCAAATAAAATTTTAAGACGGGATAATTTATTTATTTTACCAACATTAAGAATCATATTTATTATACAGATAATTTTGGGATTAATTATAAATGAATGAAAGATTGTTTAAACCCAATTTGTTCCATGTCCATTTTTTTAAAGCCTGAACAGTTATCGCAAGGAGTTTCTACTTCCAAATCTTGTTCGCTGTTTACACATCAGAAGGAAAAATTAAGATTATGACGGACAGGCTCAGCACAGTGTGCCAATTACGCACTTTCAAATTTGATAACAACTATGAATATATTTTAATCGAAATTGTCAGGTTGACGTACAAATTAAGTTATGTAGACAAAAGCATTGAAATATGCTCGGTAAAGAGGAATGCAGGCGTAAAACACATAGAAAAAGTTGACCAGTTAATCTAGGATGCGACAGGATTGCCCACGAATGTAACCGTCGCAAATATTTCAGCATCAAAAGAGAATTGTGCAGAAAGTGGCAAAATTGGTACGACACGGGCACAGTAGGGATTTTCTACCGTTCATTATTCTCAATATTTAAAAAAAGCCGTGGTTTCAAAAAATTGCGAGAGGAAAAACCTTTTGGACAATTACACGACTCTGAACTGCCCATGGCATCTGCGGTTCATATTTATACAGGATTAACTGTAGAACATGGCCAAATTGCGCAATTTTCGATGTAGAAGCGAGCCTTGATCGACTGCTACAATGCACCGAATACGATGCCAAGCTCGAACTTTGTCTAAACAAAAGTGGAGGCCCTGGGGTAAGTGAAAGGCCACTCAACTTAAGCTAGCTGCTGGTAGAAGGCGACACGGAAGTCTAACAAGGACGGATTTGGAGCAAACTTTTTTGGGGTGATTCTCTACTCGAAAATTCATATCCGCCACTTCTTTTGAGTAGGCTCTGTTTCGCCAAAAAATTTTGAAACGTGAAATTTTCCTTTTTTTGAATATTTTTATTTCGCCATTCTACTACCTCAAATCAACTATGTGAAAAAAAAATTGACATTTATATAAAAATATGTAAAAACGAAAAAAGAAACGTTAAACTAAAGTCTGAAAAAAATTGTATTTGCAAACGCCAATTCAGGTTCTTTTTAAGCACCCTGTAAAACCATTAAATATAAATTTTCATTGCAATAAAAATGTCCTGTGTTCCACAAAAAAATCCATACAAATCGTGGATTTTATTCAAATTCGACGTTGTTATAACCGTAAAACAATATTTATGCTTTCAGGATATGTCAAAATTATTATTTTATGGCATCATAAGTAAGAAAAATATAATGAAATCAACAAAGAATTCATGTTTTATTTTTGTTAACTCTGGTTCTAATTTCTGTACCATTACTGTGAATCGGTCAAGACATTTCTTCTTATCACCCCAGAAAAAATCTTTAAAAAAATGCACATGAAAAGCAAAAACCAAACTTAAAATAAATTTTCTATTCTCTCCTAGAGTCCATTAGCAACATTCTTACTCCTGCCTATTATTTTTCTACCTAGTATCACCAGAAAATGTTAACCGTCATAAACCGCTTATCTCCGTTATTTGACATTTGATTTTTTTTGTCATTGCGAGTATCATGTCTGATATCTTTTATGGGTTTTGTTAACAAATTGCTATTTGAACAAAGAAAAATCGATGAACTTATCGGAAATGTCACAGTCAGATCTTTCAGAGTTGAGGTGTCTGATCAAACAATCCGCGGAGACCAATAACAATCTAAATATTGTTTGTTTAAAATCGCTAATTAGGGCCATTAATTAGTTTTACTTGCAAACAATTTAATGTTTATAATTGATAAGTAAATATACAAATAAAATACAAAATTTCTCCAATAGATTTTTTCTTTCTTAGAACAGTTCATTAAAAACGAAAATATTTTACAATAAATGATTCAGGATATAAAATTTGATATAATTAGAGATAATTTATTTAAAAAATTATTTTAATTTTAAAATATTTAAATTGACGAAAGAGTTATAAAAAAAGTAAATTGGGGAAATTTTGTGAAAATAGAATATGTACAGTTTCATTGCTGTTTTAGGCCAAATCGACCAAATAATTTGCTGAGACTACTAAATCTTGTCCGGCTAGGTCAAAAAAAGGAAAAACACGGTATGCATCAGTGAGCAAATTTCTAAACAACTTCATGACGACAAAAGACTTTTTTCGTATGTGACTCATAAGGATTGACGTGGGAAACTGATTCCAATGAGTCTATTTTTTTTTTTTTTTTTATATTTGGCCTAAAAATACTAGACTGCTGTCCGAGCATCCTTGACCATTGGCAGTGGAACCGGGGATAAAAATGTTTTATGCAATTTACATGAAAGAAATTTGAAGTTTTCGTTGATTTGAACTTCGAACCAAAATGTTGTTTACATAAGCTCAATGAATCCAGGTTTATAACGGTTGTAATCCCATGGATATTGGATCAAATCTTGTGAATCGGTAAAGACAAAAAATTTGAGGTTTTTTCCAAAAAATTGTATTCTGTACGTTTTGAGGTGAAAAACAAATAATTGCCTTGTTTATTATTAAAAACTGTTTACTGTTTTACATTATGTACTTCTATCTATGGTACCCTTGCTGTAGGTACGTTACCAAGCAAAATTTTGACCTAGGTAGCACTAAATCAAAAAAGTTTCAGAGATCCCACGTCCGTAGCCTTTTTTAGTTAATAATTTGACCGATTGCCATCTTATTCTCGGAACTTAAAATATAAAATAAAATATAAACGTTTCAATTTTATGTTTTGACCTAGGTAGCACCGAATCAAAAAAGTTTCAGAGATCCCACGTCCGTAGCCTTTTTTAGTAAATAATTTGGCCGATTTGCCCTCTTATTTTCGGAACTTAAAATATAAAATAAAATATAAACGCTTAAATTTTATGTTTTTGACCTAAGTAGCACCGAATCAAAAAAGTTTCAGAGATCCCACGTCCGTAGCCTTTTTTATTAAATAATTTGGCCGATTTGCCATCTTATTTTCGGAATTTAAAATATAAAATAAAATACAAACACTTAAATTTTATGTTTTAAACGTTAATGTTACTTTAACCCAAAATGTTGTTAACATAGGCTCAAAGAATCCAGCTTTATAACGGTTGTAATCCCATGGATATTGGATAAAATCCAAAGAAATTTCAAATTTTTACTGCAGAACAGTGGGCCTCGGAAAAAATGGCTGATGTGGCAGTAAATTTTGTATTTTTTGCTTTTTTACAAAAAATTTATTTAATCTCGATAAAGGGTTCTTAAAATGACTACGATTTTTTTAAATATTTCGTTTTGTCCTATTTTATTGGAAGGGTATTTCCAGTTTTGTAATATTTCCATTTTATAGCTCATCTTTCTTAACAGCGTTTATTATTTTCTTATCCTATGTGAAAAAACTCGACAGGTATATAATAAAACTTGACATATATACACAATAAAAAAATGTATGTAAAAAAAATTTATTTTTATCTAAAATTTCTAGCATTGTATAAATTCATTTTTCACACAGGTATTTGTAAAATTTAAACAATGTTTATAAATCCCAGGCCCTGAAGATGATCTCAATAAAGATCGAAACGTTGGCACAATAAAGATTTTTTTTTAAACCTACGTCACACCAGACCGCATCTCACGATCTCCGCATAATCATTACATAAAACTCACAATTTTTCGGGGTCCGCTTGACCAATTAATATCATTCAATTAATTAAGATTTTTAGTTGAGATAAAAAGTCAGTGTCACGAGCGGGATTCGAACCCACGACCTTCTGCTTGATACGCAGCTACTCTACCACTTGAGCTATCGTGACTTCGATCCCCTCGGGCACTAACTTCCCATCTCAACCCCACATTTTGAATTTTCCCTCCTTTTTGCAATTTTTATTGGGTTGTCCGGAAAATAATGCAGGATTTTGGTATTAAACAAAAAAAAAGAAANAAATAGTGAATTTAATCAATATAAAATGACGTATACCTTCACTAAAGCTCTCCCTGGCCATTTCATTTGTCGCCGAGAATCAAATAGATTACACATTTGAAAAATGGCAAAAAGTAGGGAAAATTCAAAAGGTGGGGTCGAGATGGGAAGTTAGTGCCCGAGCGGATCGAAGTCACGATAGCTCAAGTAGAGAGGCTCAGGTAGAGTAATGGCGTATCAAGCCGAAGGTCGTGGGTTCGAATCCCGCTCGTGACACTTACTTTTTCATCTCAACTAAAAACCTTAATTAATTACATAAAACATTTTTTTCTCCGCCTCTAAGGCACATTGGTAAAAAAGCTAGATCAATTGTCTAACATTTTTCAACCTAGTATCACCAAAAAAATTGAAATTGGTGATGTAAGGTTTTCAGGTCCGTACTCTCTTCTTGTTAGTAGAATTTTGATGTTCGTGCCGGTACGTATTTGCAAATGATCGTTCACTTTAAATTGACTTTGAACTCCCAAGATTGATAGGTTATAAATCGACCAAATAATTTACTGAGGCGTGGTAGTCTTCGATCAAAAGTCGATAACTGGCAGAATCGCATGATTTGTCTGTAAGATTAAAGAAAATTATCTATAGACTATACATCACTTTCCTTGACTATGTGTCCAAAGCGGATAGATAATTTTTGTTGTTGAACACTATAAATTAGGTTAAGAAGAACCAAAAACCTTTGTTTATTTATAAAAAAAAGATCCTTCAACAATTAAATCGTCAGCGTGGAACTGATTTAACCAAGGTTAATGCAGAAAAACACGGGTAGACACGCTATTGTGAGAAAGTGGCGTTTGAATTTTTAAACAAGTTCTTCCCATGGTTTATCTTGTCGGCTGTTTCCTGTCTCCGGAAATTAATATGTCGTTAGAAAAACTGAATAATTAGGAAGGGAAGAAATTTAATAATTAATCGTTATTTTACCTCTTGTTCGCTCCACTCAAACTTGGCTCGTTTGTTTTAAAGTTTATTTACCCTGAGTTGAGTTTTGCCGGGGAGGAGTGTTAAGAAGAGAGCGAGAAAGGGGGATGAAAAAGAGTGAAATCTTAATTTATCCTTTCTTTACGGACATTGGCGACCAAATATTTGTGTTTAATCCAATTTCGCCCTTTAATTGTGCTCCGGGGTTAGTCGGCTCTTCCAAATTGGCACATCCATAAATAAGCGGTTCTAGGCGTTAAACGCCAAATGTAAACCTTAAATGGTCCTAAGACCCACCTTCTTAACTTAAAATGTTTATATTTTCATGCAAACATAATTTATGCACGTCGTAACTTTTCATCTTAGAATTCGGTAAAAATTTCCAGTGCAGTTGAATTTTTATAATAATTTTTATAAATTCGTTCATTTTCTTTCCTTTTTTTATGCGACCAAGTTTTTTAATGTCTTTTCAGCTCTTTTTTTAATACTAATAAGCCGAATGCAACGTTTACTATAAGTACAACTGATCAATTAAAATATTCCAGTCTGAAGATATAACACATTAACGTATATAATGCAAATTTAATTCATTACATTAATTATATTTGTTGGAATTGTGCTGTAAAATATTACATTCTTTGGTATTTTGTTGTGTCCAACGGTGTGAAATTTTTACACGAGACGAATCCTTAAAATTCCAAATTCAACCCGATTCGACGAGTTTCGACGATTCGACGAGGTGATACGATTACACCGGCTATTTTATTAAATCGGATAATTACTACTGTTAGATTTTCAGAATTCGTAGTAGTGCATACAAAAATAAAACTGATAATTTAACATTATAAAAATCACCGTGATATTGATATTCAGTATGAAGAAGAGAGTGACTGAGAGATAAACTCATAGGGGTAAGTGGGGGTGAGCGAATGGGTGGATGGATGAGTGAGTAGGTGTGAGAGAGAGAGAGAGAGAAGGAGAAAGAGAGAGGAGAGAGAGAGGAGAGAGAGAGGAGAGTGAGAGGAGAGTGAGAGGGGGAGAGAAACGGGGAGAGATTGAGGGAGAGGGGGAGTGGGAGTGAGAGGGGGGAGTGATAGGGAGAGGGAGTGGGTGAGGGGGAGATGGAGGGAGAGAGGGTGATGGAGGGAGTGGGGGAGAGAGAGACGGGGGATGGAGGGAGAGGGGTGGGAGTGAGAGGGGGCAGTGAGAGGGAGAGGGAGTGGGTGAGTGGGAGAGGGGGAGTGGGAGGGAGAGGGAGTGGGTGAGAGGGAGAGAGAGAGAGAGAGGGAGAGAAAGAGATAAAGAGGGTGATGGAGGGAGAGGGGGAGTGGGAGTGAGAGGGAGAGGGAGAGAGAGAGAGAGAGAGAGAGAGAGAGAGAGAGAGAGAGAGAGAGATGGTGGTAGAGGGGGAGTGGGAGTGAGTGGGAGAGAGAGAAAA
This sequence comes from Cimex lectularius, assembly GCF_000648675.2. Taxonomy (NCBI): domain Eukaryota; kingdom Metazoa; phylum Arthropoda; class Insecta; order Hemiptera; family Cimicidae; genus Cimex; species Cimex lectularius. The sequence goes on along the minus strand of NW_019394147.1, from coordinate 31,682 downwards.
AGAGGGTGAGAGGGAGTGGGAGGGAGAGAGAGAAGAGATGGAGCGAGATTGAGGGAGATGGAGGGACAGAGAGATAGAGAGAGGAGAGAGGGAGTGAGTGGGTGAGTGGGAGAGGGGTAGCGAGAGACGGGGGCATGGAGGGAGAGGGAAGTGGGAGTGAGAGGGAGAGGGAGTAGGTGAGAGAGGGAGAGAGAGGGGGAGTGGGAGTGAGAGTGAGAGGGGGAGTGAGAGGGAAATGGAGTGGAGGAGAGGGAGTGGGTGAGGGGGAGTGGGTGAGAGAGAGAGAGAGAGGGTGATGGTGGGAGAGAGGGGGTGGGGGAGTGAGAGGGAGAATGTGAGAGAGAGAGAGAGAGAGTGTGAGAGTGATGGTGGTAGAGGGGGAGTGGCAGTGAGAGGGAGAGAGAGAAAAAGAGAGTGAGAGGGTGAGTGTGTGAATTGGTGAGTGATTGGGTGAATGAGGGAGAATGAAATCATTCGATTTAGTAAGTAAGTGGGTGAGGGTGGTGGTTAAGTGAGAGAATGGTTGAGTGAGTGAGTGAATTGGTGAGTGAGTGGGTGAATGAGCGAGAGGGAAATCGTTCGATTGAGGGAGTAAGTGGGCGTGAGTGTCAAGTGAGAGAGTTAGAGAAAGTGATTGAGGGCGTAAATAAATGATAGATAGCTGGAGAGAGAGAGAGGAGAGAGGAGAGAGAGAGAGAGAGAGAGAGAGAGAGAGAATAGATGGATTTTACGATGGATAGATACATGGAGATGTGTGTGGCATGAGCATGCATCTGTTTATGCTAAACATTAAAACATTAATAAAAGCTTAAACTCTACGAAAGTCACAATCCGAGAGAAAAATCGCTATAGAATTGTTTGATGTTAATGTAGGTTTATTGTAAGCTATATTTTCATTAAGTGAATTTGTATCAAATTTATGCGTCATATTTCATGTGATGCCATTTATTGTTAATGCAAAATATAATCCTATCACAAACAATAATATTTGCTTTTCATCATGTTTAATATTATGATGTATCAACTTAAATTACGTCATAAACAATGAGTGGCACTTTCCGGGTTATTGGATATTGGATAATCAAGGATAATGCTATCTGAAGTGGCTTCCCTATTTTCTCTGAAGACGATGGGCGATGGATTGTTATAAAGCTTTTTACCCGCAGCTTTGTCCAACTCGACAGCTCACAGACACATTTAAAACCTTCGTCGAAATTTATTATCAAATTACGCTTCCAACAGAGGTTCAACAACACGTTTTATCGGGAGTTTTAATTTGATTTATTTATATACTTATCATTAGATTTTTGAAGAGTAATTTATAAAGAAGAAAATATACGAAAACAGCGTGATTTTAAGATTTCAAATTCTTTGGGTTGGAGGCCAATTTAGCTTCTTTGTACTTATGACCGTGTAGTCAAAAGAGTAACCTGTCTGATTTAATTAGAATTTATATTAATTCTTTTTCTCGATGTTTAGACATAGGAAGAATGATTAAGGAAGGAGACGAGTCCTTAAAATCAGTCGAAAATCTCATAACTAAACAAATGAACACTGGGTTACCATGTGACTATCTAGTATTTTTCCCCCTATAGATTTTGGTTTTATGGGCAAGGACGTTTAACCAGGGCGTCGACGGATTCAGGTTGCGTTGCATACATTTCTGGATTTCGCAAGCAACGGAGTGGAAGTTGATGATTTAACGCGCGCGTCCTTAAGAGAACAAAGGACAACCTTGAGATCACATGTGACATAAAATCGTCATAAAAATAGATTACTAACACTTGCCAATTTTTATGACGTTCCTTCACGCACAAATTTTCCGCTTCATGGTTAAATTCTGTCTTATTTGATCGGCGTAGTATTTTATAACAATCTTTAAGATTGGTTGGCTTTACAGTTTGAAAGGAAAAATTTACTTAATTAAAAAAAAAATTACTTAATGAAGAAAAGAAAGGGGGGTGTAAGTAGGCTACGTCTATATAAACACTTTTTCACGTTTGAAAGCGAGCCTGGAAAAAATTGGATTTTTGGTTAAGCTGAAACTAGAACCAGTGAGAGAGAAAGAGAAATATTTATTACTTCATCATACTTGATCAGAAAAGGCACTCATAATGCACACATAATACACCTCCTTCTCTACCTGTTGTTTTGGTTGTAGATGTAGATATAGTTTCAGGGTATAGTATACCTAAAGTACCTATAGTATGCCTAAAGCACATCGGTGAGTCCTATTTCATCAAGAAACTTGATTTCAATGGTTTAAGCTCTTCTATGGTCACATTGTACATCCCAAAACATTTCCTCCTGCGGGCTAGTGTAGGTCCGCAGTTTGTTAGTAGATGTGTTGGTGTCTCTTCTGCCTCTTTGTAGAATCTGCATGTGCCATCTTGGATTATTCCAATTTTCTTTAAGTGTCCATTTAACTCGCATGGTCCTGTTATTAATTAGGAATCCTATTATAATTCGCAATTTGTTCCTCCTTCCCATTCTGTAATTTCTTTCCTTCCAAAATTGGTTAGAAGATTCTTGGATTGTCTGAGTCCAATGAGTGAATGAGTTCTCTCATTTCCTTTTTGTCCTTCTGTCTGAGATACTCGTTAATAGTGGGGGTTCCTATGCCAAAGAAGGGCTCAGGTCCTGTCAGCGGTGTAGCAGCCCCTTTTCTTGCAAGGGTGTTCGCTTTCTCGTTGCCTTCTACTCCCATTTGTCCTGGGACTCAACAGAGGCTGATTTTATTCTGCGTATCTAATATGTTTAGTTTGGTTTTGAAGTTCAGCACCATCCTTGAACTAATGATATGAGCTTTGGCTTCTTGGCTATCTGACATGATAGCTATATTCTTGTTTTTGTACCCTTTACTCGGTTGAGTTGGGTACATCTTTCGATTGCATGAATCTCAGCTTGGAAGATACTGGAGTATTTTCCCATGGGTTCTGAGTATTTGGCTCCAGGAATACTCCTACCCATGTATTTTCTGGTGTTCTAGATCCATCTGTGTACCAAAGGATGGTGCCATTCTTGAAAGAGTTGTTTCCCTCTCCTTCCCATTCTTTTTTGGTAACTGGGTTTATTCGGAAGTTTTGGTTTGATTCAAACATCCTGTTCATGTCGTCTCTTGCGTATGAGTATCGGATGGTCGTTCCATAGTTTGTTGCTATCTCTCCATTTTAGTTTTATTCCTGCTGGAGGTTTCTCTTTCGTAAAATTAATGATGGTTTTCTGCGCTGTCATTACCATGTAGTCGAGGGGGATTAATCCAAGTACTTTTTCCATGCTAGTTGTAGGGCATGTTCTCATTGGTCCCGTTATGCAGATGCACGCAAGTCTCTGTATTTTTGTGAGTTCTTTTCTTTTAGTTACTTGTTCTGCTTTATCAGCCCAGGCTATAGCTCTGTATGTAAGTAAAAGTGTTACTATCATGGTGTACATCCATAGCAGTTTCCGGCCTGCATCCCCAGTTCCTTCCTGCTATTCTTCTGCACACCATCAAAGCTCGCGTCGCCTTCGTGATGGTGGAGCCGATGTTTTTCTTAAATGTTAGTGTTTTTTCTCATGCGATGCCCAGATATTTGACTTCTTTTTTTATTTCTATCACGGTGTTATTGAGTGTTATTTCCCTCTGTGTTCAAGTTTCTTTTTCTGTGTACAAGGTTGTTTTGGTTTCTTTTTTACAAAGTACTTCTGCCTCTTTTTTTCCTCTTTCCGTTTTCCTACCCTTCGTAGTCATGGCGTATGAGTAAGTGAGAGGGAGTAAGGGAGAAATACAGACAGAACTCCAAATTAACATACTAAGAATTTCATTCATAAAATATTCAAAAATGAGTTGTAAAAATTAAAAACTACAATCTTTCCCTCTGTCTGTATCAGTTTTTTTCTTGTTCACACTGTTTGCCTACCCCTTCTAGCCATTTTCTTATTCCTTCTACTTCCTTTGAACTAGGACGAGAAATTGATATATTGATTGATTAGCGATTTACTTATTAAAATCCACGCAAAAGTTAGTTCTCTTTGACCTTTCTTACACTTAACGTGTAATTACAATTATAATATTTGGATAATCGCATCAGACATAAAATAAAATTATTGTAAAATCAACAATGAAATTACTAGTGATGATAAGGTAAATATGTAACTTATGCTTTTATACAGAGTGTATTATTATTGAATAACATCGCAGGGAGCGTCGGTGGCCGCAACGGTTTAGGCGTTGACACGGTGCTCATCACGGTAAGGTAAAGGTCCCGAGTTCGAACCCAGCTCTGCATTCGAACCCGACATACTTACAAATGGGCTTTTTTTCAAAAACACCGGCACCCCAAGTGTTTATATGACCTCTGCTGTTGCGAACCCTCGTAAAATAAAATTAAAAAAATTTTTAAAAATAAATAACATTCCAACAATAAATAGACTTTGGCTAAGTTCTGTTAAAGGTAAATAAGTAAGTATAATACAAACTATACAAACAAAATTAGACATATATTTTTCTTAAGATTCTTAATAACTAGAGTAGAAAACTTCTAGAATTGTAACATAATTTTACAATTTAAAAATGAAAGAAAATGTTAATAAAATGATCAGTAACGATTTATAAGTTATTGTAAGAGTATATACGTATATAGTAAGTTAACTAAGTAAATATTAAAAAAGGTAAATGATAATTTGTATTTTTTTTTTGCCTGGGCTTCCGACATCTAGGTCATTTCAGCCCCCAACTAAGTCTATATTCTATTTACACTTTCCAACACTACATTCATGCAAATAAATACATTCATATAATACNGCGAGAGAGAGAGAGTGAGGTGGTAGTGAGTGAGATGAAAAGCTAAACAGATATAGTACGTACATAGTAAGATATTGCATATGAAAGCTAGATAATTATATAACTGTTGATATATGTTAAGATAGATGGATGAAGGTAGGGATAGATAAGTAGAGAGGGTAAGAGAGAGAGAGAAAAGAGAGAAAGCTGGAGATAGTGACTGAGGTAAAAAGCTAAAGAGATATAGTACGTACGTAGTAAGATATTGTATATGAAAGATAGCTAAATAAATAAATTATAGATATATGTAAAGATAGATAGATGTAGATAGAGTTAGGTAAGTAGAATGAAGGAAGGAGGGAGAGGAGAGAGAGAAAGAGAGAGAGAAATTGAAGGAAAGGGATCACAATTGGCCTCTAATAAAAATAATTTATGCGTTTGGCACGGCGTTTTTGAAAAAAAAGCGAAAAATCATCTTTGCTCTTCAGCAGTGCGAAATAGGAAACCAGAAGCATGACATTGAAAAACATAAATAAGACAAAACCGCATTGTAAATTGCATCATAAAGAAGTCCATACGCATTTGTTTTTTCTCCCAAGTAATCTACGATAATATAATACAAATACTTTAATTTTAAAGTGAACGGTTTATTGATTGGTAATAAAATCCATTAAAAAACATAATTTTCCTGTCGGTATCGTTTTTAGCAATTGTAATTGCCGCTTTGCTGATAACTCGCGTTGAGTCACAGAAGATTATATGTATTGCCCCGCAAGGTCATCATCACGGGAGATAATCGCCTCTGTCTTGGTAAACAATATTTAAAAAACATGTAAATCTTGTTTAGAAGGCTATTATTAAACATGCATTAGCCGGAAGAAGAAGAGAGTGATGGATCGCGAAATTTAAATTTGTATGTATTATCTAATAATGTAATAATTGAAAAAATTATTGAATCAATCGTTTAGATGGTCATGTTTCTATTTTTTTGCTTATATAGAATTTATTCATTAGGTATGATGAGTTTAGACAATAGACAATTAGATTGAAGGCTGTTGATAGGAAATGGTTATAATTGTGAGTTGTTAAGCTTATCAAAACAACTTTTTATCATAGTAATTTAAAAAAAAACACTCGTGGTTGCGTTATAATAACAAATTTTAAAAGATATCTCGTTATTCTGTTTTAGAAAATGATGAAAGTTTGTGGATTTTTTCCACTTAAAGTTGAAATATATCAATAATATATTAAGATATTTTAAACCTATAAAATATCCTTTGTCTTAATTTTATGGGTTGAATCTTTTGTGATGTTGATGAGATAGACATGAGGACGAGAAGACAATTTCAACACCGTCCTTATCCACAATATCTGCAGGGTGGGTCGTCCTTGGGGAAACTAGGGCGTGACTAGGGGGGTTGGAAAAGCGCTGGATAGGAAAGGAACTAGGTTTTTTTTAGTTACAAATCGAGCAACCAAGAGTGCGGTGAAAGTGAGAAAAAAGAACACTAAAGAGTCGAGAGGTCATCGGTTGATTGGCACCAGGTCCGGCCATTTGATGTTGGTAATATAAACGTCCTTACATTCCATCCCTGGAATTATATCAAAAGTGTTAGGATTAACATTAAATTTTAATCCCAAAATATTGATCAATTTGTAACGATGAATTAGATTATCGACCTGCTGGAAACATGAAGTCTTTTCGGAGGATCTACGGAAGAGGTCAAACGGAAAAAACTTCCTTTCGGTTTTCGCCGAGCTTTCGGCAGTTTTATACTGTCATCTTCAGGGCCTGTTTTATTATCATATAAAAAAAACAATTAAAACATGAAAAAACAACGAATTGCACAAAAATTGAATATCTTGCTTAAACATTAATGGGGAATTAAACGACACGGTGTTTTGGGCACAGAAATACATTATGTTTTTTGGGGCTCAGCATCTAAACATGATTTAAATTGAATAAATGAATCATTAAAAATTACAACTAAAATTACAATAAGAATTAAAAACGTAGTCGAGAAAGGTTACCTCATATAAGTCTAAAAAACCAGTACAATCTTCCTTTCTTTGTTTTTCAGGTACATGCGATCACAGTGCGTTTCTTAAATATATCAGATCAAAAAAAAAAAAAAAAAAAAAAAAAAAAACCTCTACGACCTTTTTTTTAATTTTAATTTTTTTTTCGGATCTGTGATCTTATTGTATAGTGATTTAAATCGCATGTACCTGAAAAACAAAGAAAGGAAGATTGTACTGCTTTTTTAGACTTATATGAGGTAACCTTTCTCGACCACGTTTTTAATTCTTATTGTAATTTTAGTTGTAATTTTTAATTATTAATTTATTCAATTTAAATAATNACTCACCCCAGAGTACTCGATATTCCTCGGGGCGGGGTAAATAACCCCTTCCTTTCATGCTTAAATTACATTCATTCCAACAGAGTAAAATATAAACAATATACAATACTAACTTAAAAGTCTGGTCACATTCACTCCCCCAGAGTACTCGATGACAGTATAAAACTGTCGAAAGCTCGGCGAAAACCGAAAGGAAGTTTTCTCTGTGTTTGACCTCTTCCGTAGATCCTCCGAAAAGATTTCACTGATCAATTTATTTAATATGTAATAATAATAATAAGCGATTACTAGATATTTTATGACTTGTAGTGTGTAGAGCGCGTAAAAAAAAGACAACAAAAATATATTACTAGTAAGAAAGTATAAAATATGGTATATGTTTGAGAATTTCTCGCCTGAAAGCGCGTGAAATTGTCTAACATTTACCTTCAAAACCAGAAATGACAGTTCAAATCCGAGGTTATCATGTTGGGATGAAGTTATAATGGGGTTCTGGATCGTTGAGGTCGAAACCATCTGGTAACTTGCCCTTTGATCCGAGGACACATCGGGACGAAGTTGAGCTTTTAACTTATCAACTTGCATCGATATTTAAATAAAAGCTAAGAATCGTTATTTAACATACTTAATCAAGTGCATTTTCTGCAATGATAACATTTTATATAATAAATATTTTTACACGTTCAGTAATACTTTGAAAAATAAAGTTTTAGCTTAAAATATTAAACTTGTCAAGCGGTGGAAGTGGAAGGGAATTCGTTGTTCAGATCAATTTTCCAAGTGAAAGTTGAAATATTTCGTTTGTCTATTTCAAAGTGGTCGGAATTGCAGCCATTACATCAGAAACATTCCGTGTTAATTCAGCCGGTCTCTATTGTGCAAATAAATGCTAAGTTCGGCTACTCGTGTTACAAACTTTGCCAATAAGTTCTAAATTTTGAAACGGAACCAAAAACGTCCTAATTAACTATGGTCTGAATCTCATAAGTTTGGGAGTTATTCCACTTTTATGATTTATTTAAGATTTCACGACCTTAATTCAAATAAACAAACATAACTCTAAAACTAAAAGGTTTGAGACAAATCCGTTAACACCATTGAAAACTACGTTCAATTTCCAATAAAATGTGATCAATAACTTATAAACGTTGGTGAAATAAGCGTTTTAGGAGCCAGTACTTTAAAAACAATTTTTTTTCATTGATTATTGAAACCTCACCGAATCGTGAGATGCGGTCTGGTATGATGTAGGTTTCAGAAAAACATTTTCTTTATCGTACCAACGTTACGATTAACTTAATTAATTATATTCAATCAAAGTATTTCTACTCACTCAAAGTGTTTGTTTTCTGCGTAATTGTGCCACATCCTACATTTTTTTTGTTAAATTTAAATAATGTTTGTAAATCCCAGGCCCTGAAGAGGATCTCAATAGATATCGAAACGTTGGCACGATAAAGAAAATGTCTTTCTGAAACCTACATCACAACAGATCGCATCTCACGATTTCTGAATAATCATCGACAAACCTATAGTCACTAATAACCTCACATTTTTTTTCAATGTTGAAAAACTTACTATGATGATCTTAAACTACTATTTCCAAACTTAGAAAACACCAAATTTCAGAAAACGTACTCCATTTAATATCTTTTTTAGTGGTGTAATTGCTTTTTTAATTACTTCTTCCAAGATGAAGAAATTGATGAAGGAATGGAAAAAACCGTGGTTGACGGATTGTTAATGTGGAAAATTTAAAAAAAATGTAAAAACTTAAGAAAATTTTTAATGAATTTATTAAAAGCTTTTTTTAAAATTTGGGTTTGAAAACTTAGTGCAAGTGTTTACTTATTTACCAACACGACTGTAACTTTTATTAAAGGATTACTATTTTTATTATTATTATTATTATTTTTTTTTTTTAGGGTTCGCAACAGCAGAGGTCATATAAACCCTCAGAGTGGCGGTGTTTTTGAAAAAAAAGCCCATTTGTATGTCGGGTTCGAATGCAGGGCCGCTGGATTCGAACCCGGGACCTTTACCTTACAGTGATGAGCGCCGTGTCAAAGACTAAACCTTGCGGCCACCGACGCCCCTGTGTATTATTTATTATTCCCCGGGATAAAAGAGTTTTAAGAGTTTTTTCCACCTTACCACAACGGAACCGTTGAACGTTGAAAACAAAAAAGAATATTTCTATACGTTTTTCGAATTTTTGATAATACAGCACGGTTAAAAATTTGCAACGATGAAGTTTCATAAAATTTAACTACGACTTGGACAACCAGTGGGTACAGTCGTAGGTAATCTGCTAAAGTTGACATACTCAACTTAAGAATTCTAGGTCAGGTAGAGGAATTTCAGACCTATGTTTCAGGGAAACAGAAAAGCGTATCAATCATCCCTGAATGTTTTGTCAACAAGAAACTTAGTTGACATCGGCTTAACTGTATTAAGATTGATATTTTTTAGATTTAGATAGATTTGATTTATTTGTAATAAATTTACATAGAACACATTTTTTTAAGTTTCAGGAGAAGTGGCGGAACACTATTACATCTCGCTACAATAATTGATCTATTTGATCCCTAGTCTAAGTATAGAGGTTTTAACAATATTGTTCTCGTGAAAAATTACAAAAAAAAAGGATGAGATTGATTGATATCTTGTTTTTATTAGAGTCAGAGTTTAAACGTTGTTTTTTTTCGAAAACAAAATATATTTCTATACGTTTTTCAAAATTTTGATAATACAGCTGAGTTCCAAAATTGCCACTATTTCTGCCAAGCTTCACAAAATTTAACTACGATTTAGAAAACGATTGGGTGTTAATTCTTACGTAATCTGGCAAGGTTGACATACTCATTTTAAGAATTCTAGGTCAGGCAGACGAATTCGAGGCCTTCAAAATATTCCAGGGAAACAGAAAAATTTGCCACGATTTCTGCCAAATTTCACAAAATTTAACTACGATTTGGAAAACGAGTGGGTTAATTCATACCTAATCTGGTAAAGTTGAGATAGTTTAAGAATTCTAGATCAGGCAGACGACGAATTTCAGACCTTCAAAACATCCCAGGGAAACAGAAAAACTTAAAAATCGTACCTGCTTCTTTTGACAACATAAAAATATCGGCATAAGTGTATAAAGAACCTTATTTGGTTAATTATTCCATATCCAGTCAAAAATGATGTTTATATTCTTTATAGTTAATAAAAATCAATAAACCTAGAGAAAATGAACATGTATTTTAAAAGAGAAGCGTTTCTTAATTTAAACTCTATAAATAAACAAATCCCAGTTTCATTGTAAAAGCAAAAATCGTAAAGCCTCGGATTTGTAAAGTTTTCTGGCTTCGGGAGACAGATGTCGGCCCGTTGAGTTAAAGATCATGTAAAAACACTGGCAGTGGGACGGGTAACGGCGTTACAACCAGCATGAAAATTGATTGTTGAAAAAACCCCTAGATGGGTTTCTCCTTTCCTCCTCCTGGAAGGTCCTTTGAAAGCCTCTCTTGATAATTCAAAACAAATCTCGGTGTTGGAAGTAATTTACGAGCAGTGTATTTGGCAATGTTGCAAATGGCTTTTGGTAAAGTAAAAACAATAATATTTGTTTTATTAACACATAGTAACGTTTTTGTTGTTATTAATATTTTAAAAAGATTGATCATGGCGTTTAATGTAAAACGTTTAATTTCTTTCAGTTATTTCTCCGTTTTGGATACTAAATTTAAAGATTTTTCTCAATTATTAATTCATTTATGTTTTAGTAGTCAATTGACCAAGTTGTATGTTTTAATTAATTATTCTTTTCATTTAGGGTCTTGGTTGAGATAAAAAAGTCAGTGTCACGAGCGGGATTCGAACCCACGACCTTCGGCTTAATACGCCGCTGCTCTACCACTTGAGCTATCGTGACTTCGGTCAACTTTATCTCAACTAAAAACCTTAATTGAAAGATATTATTGGTCAAAGGATTTTTTTTATCTCCTCCAAGACCTTACATGGAAAGAATAATTTTTCTCAAACTTTATATTTCAAATTAATATATTTATAGTAATAAATAATAATAATATAAGCTAGTAATCTTTAATTACACATTTTTTAATATTTGAAAGTTGTATTGTATTTCTAAACAGGTGAGTAGAAGAATAATCCATAATTCACTAGTTTCGTGGTCCGCTTGACCAAGTAATAAATTACAATTAATTAAGGTTTTTTAATTGAGAAAAAAAAGTCAATGGCACGAGCGGGATTCGAACCCACGATCTTCAGCTTGATACGCCACTGCAATACCACTTGAGCTATCGTGACCTCGTTCCACTCAGACACTAACTTCACATCTCAACCCCACCTTTTGAATTTTCCTCCTTTTTGCCATTTTTCAAATGTCGTGCAATCTATTTGATTTTCAGCGACAAATTTGATTAACTATCTTGTCGTGGGTTCGAATCCCGCTCGTAACGCTGACTTTTTTATCTCAACTAAGAAACCTTAATTAATTGTAAGAGAATCCGTAATGTTCTTTCTAATATACATTATTAAAAAAAAAAATGTAAGACCTTATTCAATAACAAAGAACTTGCTTTTACTGTACGTACAAGAAGTATTTATTGATTTTAAATAGAAATAAATATTGTAAAAACATCATCAAGAATTGTTTTCATAACTCTCAGTACGACCCAATTTCGAAAGAATTTTAAGTATAGAAATAAATTATTAATGGCCTTCTTTTCTGAGGGTGAAACTAAATCCCGCGTTGTTACCCGATTTTCCTATTAAACTCAATGTTTAGACAGTTAATTGGTTATTTTTCTCAAAGCGAGGTTAAAAAGTCGTTTTTAATGATTCTCCGACGATAATTCAAGAGGGAAAGCGTTCGACCTTTCCAGCCAGACTGGAAGGAACAAGTTGGCATAAGAAAAAAATATTAAAAAAAAAATACGATATACAACATATTTCGCCTTCTATAAAGTATAACAAGTCCAGAGTGAAGTTGTTGAAGGCCAGTCGACTTTTTTTTATAGACTTGTGTTACTTTGTTGCTCAATTGAATTAATATCTAGACACGTATGGTGTTTTCGCACTTACAAACTACTAACTTATTAATATTTATGATGCACTTAGGTAAAAAATAATCTTTCTAACACCAACAAACGTGTGGAAATAGTTCATTCAATAGGAGAAGACTTTAAATTTCCATGATCGTCTACTACATTTTGGTCTGACAGGACTCACCCAAAAAATTTGCCGTTTTATCCAATTATTTTATATTGGAAAAATCCAGTTTTTTAATCTCTGTTACATATATTTCTTTTCATTTCTCAGAGACTGTAAATAGTAGAACGATCTTTCAAAAACGGCAACCTCTAGATTTTGGCCAGGAAAGAAAAACATGCAATCTTGATTACAAATATATAAAGTGGTCGTAAATGTCCGAATACATATAGAGACAGTTATGTCTTATCTGATGATAAAAATATATCTTTAGCGTCCCACAAGAGGACCATGTCTGCCCCAAAAAAGGAATTTCACTATCAGAAATTTTCGTAACATGTTTATTTAATTTTTATATGCGCTTGCACACAACATATTTGTATTAAATGCAATAATTCATATTTAATATGTATAGGCTTCAGAAAAACATTTTCTTTATCGTGCAACGTTTCGATTTTTATTGAGATCATCTTCAGGGCTCAAAGTGTTTTTCTTCTGTGTAATTGTGCCATTCTTGAGTGTCGTGTCGAGAGTGCCCAACGACACTCAAGAATGGCACAATTACACAAAGACAAACACTTTGAGCCCTGAAGATGATCTCAATAAAGATCGAAACGTTGGCACGATAAAGAAAATGTTTTTCTGAAACCTACATCACACCAGACCACATCTCACGATTTCTAAATAAATATCGATTAACGGTCACTAATCACCACACATTTAATATGTATTTTATTTGTTTTTTTATTCTGTTTGTAAAATAATGATCAGTTTGGTTGTGGTTGCTAAGGTCAAAAGTATGCCATCTCACTCACTAAAATCAGCCATAAATAGAAATCAAATAAGTTTATCTTTGTAGACCATTCCTGCTTAAATATTTTATGGTTTATCTGGCCTTTTATATTAATGGCATCAATACTTCATCTGCTGTTAGTGTCTTAAGTATGCTTGTTTTTATGTAGAAATCGCAAATATGTACTTACTGTCTCAAAACACTAATTTAACTCGAAATCAAATTATTACGTTGTTGTAGTCAAGTCCTGGTTGAATATTATATTTACTTCTGATGTTGTAGAACTAGTGCTAAGGTCTTTACTGTGCTCGTTTTTATGTAAATATCTTACATGTTTTTTCCCGTCTTAAGAGACCGATTTAACTCGAAATCAAATTAGTTCATTCTTGTAGACAAGTCCTTATTTAATATTTTATTTCCTTTTCATGTTTTTCTAAAAGATATTCGTATATTTGAACAAGAGTTGAGGTCTTAAGTATGCAATATGATAAGAAACGATCAAATTAAATTAATTATTAAATAAGTATGTTGTAGTTGTTTTTTCATTATTTTTTATTATAAGTCTTATTTTATAACTCTAACGTTTTATTATTAACCCTTACAAAACAACCCACACAATTCAATTTAGCATGCATGTGAGTCTATGGTCATTCCTTTTAAGATTCGCAGTGATAAATGCCCATTTTCCTCTTTCTTTCTGGTTTCGCCATTAAACAAAAAAATCTTGAACTGTATAACCTTTTTTTCAGTGGGAAAAATAACCGAAACCCTCAAATAAACAATCGCTCGTCGTCAAGATACTTACGTTGATAACACTTCGGAGGTGGAAAAAAAAGTTCTCCCGAGGTGTTACGGACGCCCTGAAACATTAATCGGATGGCGGAGTAATCGAAAACGCCCCTGCGTGCTCGTCGGCAGTTTATTAACTTATTCTTTCCCTCGTCGAAGGGTAAATTGAATCCTTAACAGGACGTAAATCCAACGTTGTTTCTCCTGGAGGAAAATACATTTCTGTTCTTTTCCGCGAATGATTTATTTCGATTATTAATTATGGAGTATAAAAATGTAGATATATGATTAAGGTTTTTAGTTGAGATAAAAAGGTGAAGGTCACGAGCGGGATTCGAACCCACGAACTTCGGCTAGATACGCCGCTACTCTACCACTTACCTCTACCACCTACCTACTTACTACCTCGATCCATTCGGACACTAACTTCCAGCTCAAGTGGTAGAGTAGCGGCGTATCTAGCCGAAGGTCGTGGGTTCGAATCCCGCTCGGATATTGCCTTTTTTTTACCTCAACTAAAAACCTTAATCAATTGTAATATTGATTGGTCAAGCGGACCACGAAAACTAGTGAAATTGTAGATATATTTGAGTGATAATTACAGATCCGTTCGCAAATCTTCTGTTTTCGCCAAAATGTTGGATTCTGTTCTTGTTGTCTTAAGCATGGCATTTTGATCATATGTTAATATCAATCAGAACGGTTTCTCAAGGGGTAGGTCCTGCAGTACCAGTATATTTCATTATAATGATTTTATTGTTAATTATCTTGAGAATCGAAATAGTGTTCACGCTGTTTATACAGATTTGACTAAAGCCTTCGATAGAGATGACGTTGATATTCTTCTGTATAGGTTGAAAATCCTTTGTATCCTTCATCGAATAATTTTTTTCTCTGTTCTCATGAATAGCACAGTATTGGTTAAGATGTGTAGAGGTTAGTGACCGTTAATCGATTAGATGCGTATTCAGATATCGTGAGATGCGGTCGGGTGTGATGTAGGTTTCAGAAAAACATTTTCTTTATCGTGCCAACGTTTCGATCTTTATTGAGATCATCTTCAGGGCCTGGGATTTACAAACATTGTTTACAATTAACAAATACATTTAGGATGTGGAAAAGTGAATTTATACAATGCAAAATATATTTCATATTTAAACAAAGTATTTCAACTCACTCAAATTGTTTGTCTTCTGTGTAATTGTGCCATCTTTGCGTGTCGGGTTAAGAGTGCCAGTGAGATTTTGCTGTTTTATGTTTATATATGTTTGGTTTTGGAGGGGTGGGGAAGGAAGTCGGTATATAAAAGGCAATTTTGTGTAAGGCTAGTGTCAGTCTGAAATAAGGAAAGACAGTGACATGAATGGATAATTAAATAAACAATTGGAAGTAACTACAGAAAATCGCTATATCAATCCTTTTTAAAAAGATGGTTCCTACTCTCACTAAGTTGTTTCGCAACAATCCGGATTTCGAGCCCTTTAGCTCATCATCAGGTTGAAGGGTTTCTACGAACACGTCTCTCGGCATGTTTCAACCTGATGATGAGCTAAAGGGCTCGAAATCCGGATTGTTGCGAAACAACTTTCTGTGAGTAGGAACCATCTTTTTAAAAAGGATTGAACTCCATACCCACTCCATCATTCATAATTTCTATTAATCGCTAAATCTTCTCTGAATTTCTGAAACTACAAAATAGGACATTTCATTCGAAACAACCCAATAATTTGATCGAATTATTCTTGCAGTCTTTGGTCCCTGACTCGTCTCACTGAGTATGTCTCTTTCCTGTCTCTCTGTGCCTCCCGAATTCCATTGCTGTTTCGATTTGCATCTCTCAGATAACAATAAATAAAAGTGTTAAAAAAATTTCAACAAAGAAACAACATTTCTAACTCTTTTTCTCCATAATATGCCTATTGCCCTTTGTGTCTCCCTTTTTATGTATTTCTCTTGTTTTTTCCATCTATCCATCTTTTTTCTCTCTCCTCCTCGTCTCACTGAGTGTGTCTCTCTTCCGGTCTGCCTGTGCCATTTTTTCACTTTCTTTGTCTCAGTTTTTTTCTCTCTCTCTCCTCGTCTCGCCGAGTGTGTCTCACTCCCTGTCTGCCTGGGCCATTTTTATCACTTCTTTCTTTCAGTTTTCTCCCCCTCCCCCTCCTTCATTCCATCTTTCTCTCTCTCCCTCTCCCTCTCCCTGGGACTGGGTTTTCTCTTCTATCTCTGTTTGTCTCTTAAATTCTCTCTCTCTCTCTCTCTCTCATGTTAAACAACGCAATAATTTGATCCTGACCAATCCTGGTCGACTTATTCTCGCAGTCTTTGGTCTTTCATCTTTCTTAATTAACTTTTAAATTATTACAAATTATTGATTAAAAAGTTTTCTTTCAAGAAAACCTTGATTGAACATTTTTGTGTATGTTCCTGGTTTTATAAATATTTATATAGAGTTTACACTTATTATGTTATTATAGATAAGTTTGAATTAGAAATCGGTTTTTTAAAAATATTTTTTCGTCTGACGACCCTTAACTGAGGACACGTGCGGTGAAACAGCCCTGGGGTCGATAAGCGCGTGAAATGGCCCGGGGGTGCGGCCCACGACGCCGCCGCCCCATTTTCATCCACCCCTGTCACTGAAACGGGCGACCTCTCATGACATTGCCCTTCGTTTTGCAACGTTTCAAGTTTATACTTCGGCCAATTTATATCGGCCGGTTTTTTTAAAAGTTTTTCTTCCGCTGGCCCCGACGTCAATGACGGTCTGTTTTCATCGATTTATCAGGCACAATTGATAACAGTATCACCATTATCGCCTGGTCCGGAATTGCATTCCTGCTCCGATTTGCATCTCTGAGATAATGACAAATAAAACTGATAAAAAACATCAACAACCAAATCTCTCTCCCTGTGACCTGTCTCTTGCCCTGTTTGTCTGTTGTTGCATATCTTTCTCTTGTTTTCTCTCTCTCTATCTCCACTTATTTATCTTTCTCGCTCTCTTTCTCCCCATCTCACTGAGTATGTCTCTCTCCCTGTCTATCTTTGCCTTTTCTCTCACTCTCATTCTTTCTCTTTTTCTCTCAATTTTCTCTTTCTCTCCTTGTCTCTCTGTGCTTTTTCTCTCACTCTCATTCTTTCTCTCTGTTTTCTAATTCTCTCCCTGCCTGTCAGTGCTCTCACTCTCATTCTTTCTCTTTTTCTCAGTTTTCTTATTTTCTCACTTCCTGTCAATGCTCTCACTCTCATTCTTTCTCTCTTTTTCTCCCTGTCTGTCTGTGTTTTTTCTCTCACTCTCATTCTTTCTCTTTTTCCTAGTTTTTTTATTCTCTCCTGTCTGTCAGTGCTCTCACTCTGATTATTTCACTCTTTTTCTCCCTGTCTCTTTGTGCTCTCACTCAATATGACCTAAATCTGCAATTTTTATACAGTATTTCAGCATACCAACATTGTCTTTCTTTCATCTTCCTTTCTCTCCCTGTATTTTCTTCTTTGTCGCTTTTTATTTGTCTCTTCTTTTTTTTCACTTTTCCTTTCTTTCTCACTCTCTCTTTCTTTCTATGTACCTTTTTCTACGAGTCTCTGCTTTTCTCTTTTTATCTATCTCTTTCTCTGTCTCTTTCTTTGTTTATGTTTTTCTCTATCTATATATTTTTTTTCTACCAGTGCCTGATTTTCTCTCTCTCTTTCACTCTTTCTCTCTAATTGAAGATATGAACCATTCCACTGTTGTAAAGGTTATACGCAGATGATATATATATATATATATATATATATATATATATATATGCAATAGTAGGTAATAGTAACGGACAAATCTCAAAAAATAAATACCGCCTTACTAAGCCTGGCAGATTGGAGTTGTTTGCTTTAAAAGCTAATTGGTTAAACCCAATTTTCTGCCATGTAAACCGGAATATTTCTTTCAACAGGCAATTTAAAGTAAATATATATGTAGTTCAATATAAAAGGGATGGAAGTAACATATTGACCACAAAATACATATTTGAAATAATTTATGTTTTATGAATTAATAGTAGAGTAAACTTACGTCTTGTATTTCACATTAAATGTAAGAATGGTCCTTGAGACCAAATCTTGTGTGGTTGACATATAAAGTCATCAACATCAACACCACTTTCTTTCTTTTTTTATCCATCTATCTGTCTCTCTGTTTGTCTGTTTATCTCTCTTTATAAAAAACGTTTAATTATGATTGTTTGAGGGAAGACTTTTTATTCACTTATTATATTAATAATTTTTATTTTTACGAGGGTTCGCAACAGCAGAGGCCATATAAACTCTCAGGGCGACGGTGTTTTTGAAAAAAAGCCCATTTGTATGTCGGGTTCGAATGCAGGGCCGCTGGATTCGAACCCGGGACCTTTACCTTACAGTGATGAGCGCCGTGTCAAAGACTAAACCATGCGGCCACCGACGCCCCCCGAGTAATTTACTATTGATTGCTCAATTATCCTGTAAACCGAAATATTTCTTTCAGTAGGCAATTTAAAGTAAATAAATATGTAGTTCAATATAAACAAATGACGGTAAAATATTGAACACAAAATGCAGGTTATTTGAAATAATTTATGCGACCAAATGACGAAATCTTGTGTGGTTCACATATAAGGTCATCATCATCAACACCACTTTCTCTCTCTTTTTATCCATCTATCTACCTGTCCTTCTGTTTGTCTGTCTATCTCTGTCTACTTTCAGTTTTTCTTCATTTTATAAAAAACGTTTAATTATGATAGTTCGAAGAAAAATCACCAAAACCCCGGAAAATAATTTAGCGATAAATTTTAAGTAACAATGTATTATTTGTCTACTATGAGTCTTATTTCTTTTTAGCCATTATGCGGATTTTTCTAAGTCGGTCGATATTTAGAAAGGTTCACAAACTTGATAAATAAATGACAAATTACATGAGACTCTTAGTCATAAATAGATGAGTGGAGAAATCGATGGAGAGCCAGGTAAACACATAAATCGTTAGAAAATATGTATAAAATATATAAACAGGCGAAATACATTCGCGATTGTCTTTTGACATTGAATAATATACGGGTGATAAAAGTCAAATTTTGCGTCAAGTTTGATATTCGAGATTGAAGTGATTTTTCAACGTCGTGTCTCGGTTTAATTAATGCCATGATCGTATATTACACATTATTATGATAAATATGATAAATTCTATCCTAGTGGAAAAAATCACTGGAGATATACTTTTTCTCGTTAAACTCGATTTTTACTAATTGCACGTCCCGAAAAAAAAAAAAATCATGGTAACGATGCTGTCTTTATTGATCAATGGCTTTTTAAGGGGGAGTTTTGAAGGCTCGTTACGAACTAAAGGTTAAAATTCCTCTGGTGAAGAAAAAACCGTAAATAATACATTCGCGTGTGATAAAAGAGTTTAAACAATTCCACACTCCGGGGATTGGGCTTTTTTGGCCAAATTTATTCTCGTGAAGGATGAGTGGGATGTTGGAGGCTAATGAGAAGCGACTTGTACAAGGCCGGTTCCATTAACACTCCCATGAGAACGTTGACTTGTCGCGAGATCAATTGACATGAGGTTTCGACATAACGATCAACCGAACAGCTGTCGGTTTTCAATATTTTAACGATCCTTTATGAAAAAAATGAAATTTGAATGTTCACCTGTGAGTCGGTAAGAAGTCGATACTGGTCCGTTTATATTCCAGTCTTGCCTAATCTTTTTCAAATTACTACATTCAGCAATTTCTTATATTATCGTATATTACATTATCTTCAATCTAGTTTATCAACGAAGATTTTCCCTGGAAAGGGGCCTTTCTATGCATAAATTCTATGTACTAGTCTTGTTTTTTTTCTTCTGAGCCTGGCGATTAGGCAGAAATAAAATTTTTGTCCTTCATATAATATCAAAATATTATCGAAATCTGTTCTTCCACGGTTCAGCCACGGTACGTAAACGTGAATTCTGCCTATCGCGTTCTCACTAATAATGCGCTAACGATTCAAAAGAATTTGATGAAACGGAACATAATTGACAGATTACAATTAATTAAGGTTTTTAGTTAAGATAAAAAAGTCAATTGCACGAGTCAGTCAATTTGAGAAATGGCAAAAAGGAGGTAAAATTCGAAAGGTGGGGTTGAGATGGGAAGTTAGTGTCCGAGTGGATCGAGGTCACGATAGCTCAGGTGGTAGAGCAGCTGCGTATCTAGCCGAAGATCGTGGATTCGAATCCCGCTCGTGACTTTTTGACTTTTTTATCTCAACTAAAAACCTTAATTAATTGTAATATATTAATTGGTCAAGCGGACCACGAAATTAATGAATTTAATAATTGACAGATTGCTTGAAAATTACATATCATTTAAACCGATTAATAAAATAAATCTACCGTAAAATTATGTGACGAATAGGATTAATGTTCAATTGTGTTTCAATAAAAGATAAGCGGTTTTCAAAAAATAAAAATAAAAATATCTAGAAAAACTCGTCCTTAGGAGTTATCTTCCCTCTCTCAATGGAATAAATTCCGATAAGTACTAATAAGACGGAAAATAATATTGATATACCAGTGGTGTTGTGTTGTCGGTGTCTTTTGGGTCGCTGGAGGAAATAAACTGGACTTCATGCGGTATTTCGTTTGGGATGTGGAAGGGCAACGGTAAGGATATAGCTAACAAAATGTTGGACTTTATTATTACATTATGTAATATTAAAAATAAATTGCATTCTTTAAAGTTATTGCATTGCAAACTGCTATAAAAACTTTTCTACAATTAGTGTTGGTTTTTAGTTCAGATAAAAAAGTCAGTGTCACGGGCGGGATTCGAACCCACGATCTTTGGCTTGATACGCCGCTACTCTACCACTTGAGCTATCGTGACTTCGATCCACTCGGACACCAACTTCCCATTTCAGCCCTATCTTTGAATTTTCCCTCCTTTTTGCCATTTTTATCTCAACTAAAAACCTTCATTAATTGAAAGATATTAATTTGCCAAGCGGACTACGAAAACTAGTGACTTTTTCTACAGTTTTCTTTACGATGAAAATATAAAAAATCATTTAAAAATTGTTGTCATATATAGGTGTGTGTGGTGATTAGTGACCGTTAGTCGATAATTATTCAGAAATCGTGAGATGCGGTCCGGCGTGATTTAGGTTTCAGAAAAACAATTTCTTTATCGTGCCAACGTTTCGATCTTTATTGAGATCATCTTCAGGGCTCAAAGTGTTTGTTTTCTGCGTAAGTGTGCCATTCTTGCGTGTCGTGTTTCAACACTCACGATTTCTGAATATATAGGTATATTTGCTACGTTATACATAATAATTAATGTAATAGCAGTTTATTAAAAAATTGTAGAATATCATATAAACTATTAATTTTATATAAAACTTACCCAAAGACATAAAGATATCTATCATAAACGTCATAATTTCATAAACATACATAAACTTTTTAAAGGAAAAGATATTCGAACTATTTTTTTAAGACAAATATAAATTTTTAAAAATTCCAATTAAGTTTTTCCTAATCAAACTTATACGATTTACGTTGAATTTTTCCAAACAAAGCAACACTTTTTCAACATCAGATTGAAAATTTTTTTCAATCCCCATTGACTGTAAAAATCAAATGGACATTTTCTCGTTTTGAATTGACATTTTCAAACCAAACGGACATATTTTTTCATACGATATTAACTTTGGCTAACTTTTTTTAAACTAAAATCGACATTCTTCTGTTTCAATTGGCCAATTTTTGTGTCGATTTGATTTTTAAAAAAGTCAATTGGAATTTAAAAAAATTTCAATCTTGTATGAACCAAGTCCTATTATCTTTAGTAAAAGAAAATTTTAGATTAAAGAGGTTCCATATCCCATTGGTTTTAAAAAGGTTTTTTCCATGAGAAAATGCACATTTCATATTAAAAAGGCCAATGGAATTGCAACGAAATTAATCTGGTGTGTAAAAAGTTCAATTTTATTTGAGAAAAGTCAATTCCAAATTTAAAAAAATGTCCATTTTGCTTGAAATGAACAACTGTCTATTTGATTTGAAAATTGGCCAATTGAAACAGAAGAATGTCAATTTTAGTTTAAAAAAAGTCAATGCAAAATGAAAAATGTCCATTTCATTTTTAAAAAATTGGATTATAAAAAAAAAATCCGGTAAGGAAACAGTTTTATTTTGCTTGGCAAAAGTCAATATCAAATATAAAAACGTCCATTTCGTTTGAAAAATGTCACTTCAAAATGAAAAAAATAATCCAATTTTAGTCATTTCGGATTGGAAAAAAAATTCAATCTGGTGGGGAAAATGTTTTATTGCGTTTGGTAAAAGTCAATTTTAGATTAATGTCTTTTTTTCATTTGGTTTGCAAAAAGTTTTTTTATTGTGAAATTGTCCATTTGAGTTTAAAAAAATCAGTTGGAATTTAATTTTCATTTTGAATTGACTTTTTTTAAACTAAAATCGACATTCTTCGGTTTCAATTGGCCAATTTTCAAATCAAATATACAGAGATGTTCATTTCATTCATTCATTTCACAAATGGTCATTTTTTCTGATTTGAAATTGATTTTTTCCAAACAAAATTGAACTTTTTTCACTCCAGATTAATTTCGTTGCAATTCCAATTGACTTTTTAACATATAAAATGGGCATTTTCTCATGAACCTTTGTAAAACCAATTGGAAATGGACCTTTTTTTTAGTCTAAAACTGTCTTTTGCCAAACATAATAGATTGAACTTTTTAAATTCGAATTGATTGTTTAAAACCAAATGAAGATATTCTTATTAAAATTTTTTTTTTCAAACCAAATGAAAATGGACAGTTTTTCATCTAAACTTCACTTTTATCAAACATAACTTTGTCCACAATAGATAGAAATTTTTTAAATCTTTTATCAAAGATAACTTTTTACACACAAGATTGACATTTTTTAAATTCCAATTGACTTTTTTAAAATCAAATTGACATTTTCTCTTAAAAAAATATATTAGAAACCAAATTGAAAAAGACATTTTTCATTTAAAATTTACTTATTTAAAAACCAATGGACACTATCTCATTTAATTTGGACTTTATCCAAATCAAGTGGTCATTTTTTATATTTCAATTGTAAAAAACGTTTTACAAATCATATGGAAAAAGATATTTTTTCATCTGCAATTGACTTTTGAATGACTTAATAAAACTTTGTCCACACTGCATAGACATTTTTAAATTACAATTGACTTTTTTTTTAATCAAATCGACATTTTCTCTTAAAAAATATTTTACAGACCAAATGGAAAAAGACATTTTTCATTTAAAATTTACTTATTTAAAAAACATATGTACCCTATCTCATTTAATTTGGATTTTATCCAAATCAAATGGTCATTTTTTATATTTCAATTGTCTTTTTTCAAATCAAATGGACATTTTCTCATTAAAAAAACAACAACTTTTTACAAACCAAATGGAAAAAGACATTTTTTAAAATCTAAAATTGACTTTTATCAAACGTAATAGAACTTTGTCCTCATTATATTTTTTTTCATATTTTTCATGTTAAATTCGATAAGGCCTTTGAAAAAATATGGCATGAGGGAATATTACACAAATTAAAACTATTTTTACCCCTGGCCTGTTACTGATTATACAATTTCTTAGAGATTTTTCGCGTAAATCATGGATAGGATAGTGCTTGCAGGCAGGTGTGCAACAGGGGTCAATACTCGCTCCGCTTTTGTACAGAATTTTTACAACTGACGTGCCCACAAATCAGAATGCGCTTACTGCATACGCAGACGACACCGCCGTATTAACAAATCATCCCTTTTTTACACTGCTTCACTTATGGAATAAAATCACATGCCAACAATTTAAAGTTGGAGCAATATTTAGAAAATACTTATTTTTTTCTTATTTCATCTGTTTACATTTAACCTACCAATGATGATTTTATGAGCGAGTGAATGAGAAATCAAGTTATTTTCCTCAATAATTCGCTGGGTTAAATCAATTGATACAAATTAAGCTTGTTACTTGACATTTGTTACACGGGGTCGCCCACTTTAACGATTGGATGAAATTCAACTGGAGGACATTTCATCGTCGATACATACTCTCCTTTTTTTACTATCGGAACAAATAAAACGATATAATTTTTCAAAATCAAATTGTTAAAATGTCCAGGACAAATTACTTCTTGGGTATGGCGACTAAAGACGCACATCGTGTACTGCTTATATTATTTACAAAGTTACATAACGATAATTTATGCAATTTTGCAACATAAGTATGGAGCAAATAAGTGATATTTTTCTGTCAATTTTCTGATATGTTAATGTTATTTATTTTGTTTTAGTATTTGTGTTTGTCTTTTTTTCTATTCTCTGACTCCTCTCTCTCTCTCTTACTCTCTCACTCTCTCTCTCTCTCTCTCTCTTTCTCTTTCTCTTTCTCTCTCTCTCTCTCTCTTGTTAAATATAAAATAATTCACTGTTAAATTAATAATTCACATTAATAAAAATGTCAATTGTAATGGTCATAAACATAAATAAATATCCACTATTTTTCGTGGTCCGGTTGACCAAATAATATCATTCAATTAATTAAGGTTTTTAGTTGAGATAAAAAAGTCAGTGTCACGAGCAGGATTCGAACCCACGACCTTCACTCAGTCACGATAACTCAAGTGGTAGAGAAGCGGCGTATCGTCGTGGGTTCGAATCCCGCTCGTGACACTGACTTTTTTATCTCAACGGAAAACTTGAATTAATTGAATAAATAAATATTTTATGACAATACCTATTTCTAGTAAAAATACTTCCGCTTTTTTTTCTAGCCCAAACAAACTTCAACTTTTTCCAACAAGTGTGAAATATTTTCGATGACAAATTGACTTATTTTCAAATTTCAATTATCATTGACGGTTTTTCAAGTCAAATGTATATTTTTTTCATTGGGAATTGCAATAAATTGTAATAATTGTAATTTTCAAGACAAATTGATATTTTCTCATTGCATATTAACTTTTTTTTTAACAAAACAGACATTTTCCGATTCCAATTGGATTTTTTAACATTGAATGAACATTTTCTCTTATAATTTTGTCTTTATTCAAACCGATTGGTCATTTTTGAATTCCAATTGACTTTTTTTAAAAACAAATAACCATTACCTCATTTAATTAAGACTTTATCGTAACCAAATGGCCACCAATTGACTTTTTTCAAATGAATGGACAATTTCTCTTTAAATAGACTGTTTTTCCAATTGTCATTTTTTAAATTCCAATTGATTTTTTCAAATAAAGTGGACTTTATCTCATTTGAAATTGACTTTTTCTTCAAACCAAATGGACATTTTCTCATTTCAAATTGACATTTTTTCCCCAAACCGAAAAGTTTTTTTTTTAAATTCAAATTTACTTTCTTAAAAACAAATGGCTATTATCTCATTTAATTTGCACTTATCGAAACCAAATGGCTATTTAAAAAAAAATAAATTGTCTTTTTTTCAGTTCAAATGGACATTTTCTAATTTTAAATAGACTGTTTTTCTCAACTAAATCGTTATTTTTTAATTCCAATTGAGTTTTTAAAAACAAATCAACACAACCTCATTTAATTTGGACTTTATCCAAACCAAATAGTCATAAATTCCAATTGACTTTTTTCAAATGAAGTAGACATTTCCTCATTTAAAATTGACCTTTTTTCCAAAACCAAATGGACTTTTTTCAATTCAAATTGACTTTCGTAAAAACAAATGGCCATTATCTCATTTAATTTGCACTTATCGAAACCAAATGGCTATTTAAAAAAAATAAATTGTCTTTTTTTCAGATCAAATGGACATTTTCTAAGTTTAAATAGACTGTTTTTCTCAACTAAATTGTCATTTTTTAATTCCAATTAACTTTTTTAAAAACAAATCAACACAACCTCATTTAATTTGGGCTTTATCCAAACCAAATAGTCATAAATTCCAATTGACTTTTTTCAAATGAAGTAGACATTTCCTCATTTAAAATTGACCTTTTTTCCAAACCAAATGGACTTTTTTAAATTCAAATTGACTTTCGTAAAAACAAATGGCCACTATCTCATTTAATTTGGACTTTATCGAAAACAAATGGCTAATTTTTCAAAAATTAAATTGACTTTTTTCAAATCAAATGTACATTTTTCAATTCAAAATGACTTCTTTAAAAGCAAATGGCCACTATTTCATTTAAGTCGAACTTTATCGAAACCAAATGGCTATATTAAAAAAAAATAAATTGTCTTTTTTTCAACTCAAATGAACATTTTCTAATTTTAAATAGATTGGTTTTCCCAACTAAATCGTCATTTTTTAATTCCAGTTGGCTTTTTTATAAACAAATCGACATTTGGGCTTTATCCAAACCAAATGGTCATTTTTTTTAGATTCCAATTGACTTTTTTTCGGATGAAATGGATTTTCTCATTTCATATTGACTCTTGTCCAACGAAATGACATTTTTCAATCCGAATTGACTTTTTCCAAACCAGGTGGACGTTTTTTTAAAAAACTCCAATTGACTTTTCTAAAAATAAATCGATACTATCTCATTTAATTTGTACTTCATCCTAAGCGAATGGTCATTTTCTAAATTCCAGTTGACTTTTTCAAATCGAATAGACATTTTGTTATTTCCAATTGATTTTTTTTTCAAATCATATGGAATTTTTTCAATTCAAATTGACTT
The DNA here is from genome assembly GCF_000648675.2 of Cimex lectularius. NCBI lineage: Eukaryota > Metazoa > Arthropoda > Insecta > Hemiptera > Cimicidae > Cimex > Cimex lectularius. Next base: position 5,016 of record NW_019394147.1, on the reverse strand, counting down.
TTTTCGGATGAAATGTATTTTCTTTTTTAATATTGACTCTTGTCCAACAAAATGTACATTTTTCAATCCAAATTGACTTTTTTCCAAACCAAGTGGACATTTTTCAATTGTGATACAATAGTAGAGTAGCGAACCACTTGGACTATTTAGTCATTTATGTTAAATTGAAAATAATGACCGATAAATATATGACATATCAATCATACCGATCTTAAGGTTATAATACATTTTTCGGCAGTATTAAAATTTTTAATTCACGTTTTCTCAATTGCCAAAATCGGTATTAATTTGTCACTAGTCAAGGGCCCATTTTATGCCAATGTACATGACGACCGTTACAAATTGACCTTTCCTTCGCAGAATAGAAGGGTCAATAGAATAAGTTGTCTGAAAATGAGAACGGCCACTGTTCAATTCGACCACGTCTCAAATTTATGTGAGCGACCTGGAAAGCAAATTTTTTTAAAACATATTTTCCCTCTAAAGACTTGCCAATTTTTCATTTATCTGGTTCATTGAAATAATAATTAGTCAGGTATGAGATGGATTCAATCGTTTCGATTGTTAACCGTAGTATTTTAATGCTTTGTTGCCATAACTTTATTTCCATTATGATAAGGATTCCAGCCTTGACACCCGCCTCAGAAGCCCATGAATATTTTAATTTATCTATGCTGATTCTAAGAAGCTTATAAATCTCGTTCATTCGATTGTTTTATAACACAGGGTTTCACATTCAAGTGTGAACAAAAGCCGGATAACGAGGTGGAGTCGTGTTTGTATTTAAACCTCTTTTCGCCGTAAGTTAAGTGATTAATATTCCAAACGGAGAATTACACATGAAAGAAGACTTAACAGTCTTTAAAAGTCACGATTTGCTCGTTTCATTCAGGTATGGAACAAAGAAACAAACTGGGATTACTCAAGCTCAACGTCATTGATCAAATGCTATGCACATTAGACCGTACTTCTCCGGAATACTTCCGGAAAAGGCTCACCGGTCTGACTGACTGGTGGGGCTTTTCTTTGCAAGAAGGGGTCGATTTAGAGAAAACGAGGTCTGTTTCATTAATCATCCACATCGACTTCTGAACGGAATGCTTTTCTGGCCCCTGATGGCAAAGCCTCTTGATTTACTAGGAATCGTTCAAGCCAAATCGAACATCACTAACACACTTTCATTCTACTGGGTAGTTTGTGTGTGTGTGGGTAAAAGAAAAATGAAAGAAAGACAGAGAGAGAGAGAGAGAGAGAGAGAGAGCGGAATAGTAACACAGGAAATGTTGATTAAGAGATAGACAAACAGTGATTGTGCAAGAGAAAAGCAATGGAGACAGAGAAAGAGAGGGAGACAGAATGTTAGAAAGTAAGATTGGGAAAGAGAGAGAGAGAGAGAGAGAGAGAGAGAGAGAGAGAGAGAGAGAGAAAGAGAAAGAGAGAGAGAGAGAGAGAGAGAGAGAGAGAGCGAAATAGTAACACAGGAAATGTTGATTAAGAGACAGACAAACAGTGATTATGCAAGAGAAAGATAATGGAGAGAAAGAAAGAGAGGGAGATAATAATGCCCCGCTTTCTTTCCTTTGTTTCCTTTTTGTTGATTGTTTGTGTGCTAACATTTATTCTGCTATTTTTTTTAAGCATTATTCTTTCTTCGTCTGTTCAATTTCCATTGTTCTATATTCTCACTATTTTTGTCGCTGTCTTTAGTTGTCGTTTACGAGTATCTTCGTATCTCTCTCTTTTTTCTCTCTCTCTGTCTCTCTTTTTCTTACTTCAACTCTTTTTACTACTTCGTCTCTTTCTCTTGCAAAATCACTGTTTGTCTGTATTTTAATCAACATATGCTGTCGTACTATTTCTTTCTTTCTCAATCTGTCTCTCTTTTTCTCTTTTTTTTCCTTTTAAATGTTGAAACAATTCTCACTTTCTTTCCCTTGTTCTTTTAAGTTGGTAGTTTGTCTGCTGGACTTGATTAGGCTTTTTTTCTGATTGCATTATTTTCTCTTCTCTGAACAATTTCCATTGTTCTATATTCTCACTATTTTTGTCGCTGTCTGTTTATTTGTCGTTTACGTGAATTTTCCTATCTCTCTATCTGTACCTCTCTCCTTTTTCTCTCTCTCGCTCACTCTCTCTCTCTCTCTCCCTCTCTTTCTTACTATATCTGTCTATACTTCTTTGTCTATTTCTCTTGCACAATCGCTGTTTGACTATTTCTTAATCAACATTTGTCGTCTTACTATTTCTTTCTTTCTCTATAACTCTCTTTTTTCTCTTTTAAATGTTGTAACAATTTTCACTTTCTCTCCTTGTTCCTCTTGTTCCTTTAAGTTGATGGTTGTTCTGCTAGACATTATTCCATCTTTTTCTGATCGCATTATTCTTTCTTCGTCTGTACAGTATCCTACATTCTCACTATTTGGTCGCTGTCTGTTTATTTGTCGTTTATCTGTATCTTCGTCTCTCTCTCGTTCCCTCTCTCTCTCTCTCTCTCTCTCTCTCTCTCTCTCTCTCTCTTTTTCTTACTTCATCTGCCTATACTTCTTCGTCCCTTTCTATTGCACAATCACTGTTTGTCTGTCTTTTATTCAATATTTGCTGTTTTACAATTTCTTTTTTTCTCTCTCTCTCTCTCTCTCTCTCTTTTCCCTTTCAAACGTTGTAACAATTCTCACTTTATTTCCCTTGTCCCTTTATGTTAATAGTTTGTCTGCTATACTTTATTCCGATTTTTTTTCTGATAGCATTATTATTTTTGTTTCTTCGTCTGTACGATTTCCATTTTTCTATATTCTCACTATTTTGTCGCTGTCTATTTATTTGTCGTCTCTTGCTCTCTTTCTCTCTCTCTCTCACTCTCTATCTCTCTCTCTCTCTCTCACTCTCTATCTCTCTTTCTTACTTCCTCTCTCTCTCTCTCTCTTACTTCCTCTCTCTCTCTCCCTCACCCTCACCCTCTCCCTCACCTTCTCCCTCACCCTCACCCTCTCTCTCAACCTCTCCCTCACCCACTCCCTCCATTCTCTGTTCTTGTTCGTCTCTTTGTCTTGCACAATAACTGTGTGTCTGTCCTTTCATCAACATTTGCTGCCTTACTATTTCTCTCTCTCTCTCCCCAACTTTCTATTTTTCTTTTTTTTCCATCTCACACTTTTTCCTTCTCTCCCTCCCTCCCCCCTCTCTCACTCCTCAGCTTTCTATTTTTCTTTTTTCCCATCTCACTTTTTCCTTCTCTCCCTTCCTCCCTCCTTCGCTCTCTCTCTCTCTCTCTCTCTCTCTCTCTCTCTCCCCAGCTTTCTATTTTTCTTTTTTTCCATCTCTCACTTTTTCCTTCTCTCCCTCCCTCACCCGCTCACTCCCTCTCCAGCTTTCTATTTTTCTTTTTTTCCATCTCTCACTTTTTCCTTTTCTCCCTCTCCCTCCATCTCTCTCTCTCTCTCTCTCTCTCTCTCACCCCTTCTCTCCCTCTCCCACCATTCTCTGTTCTTCTTCGTCTCTTTGTCTTGCACAATAACTGTTTGTCTGTCTTTTCATCAACATTTGCTGCCTTACTATTTATCTCTCTCACTCTCTTTCTCTCTCTCTCTCTCCCAAGCTTTCTATTTTCTTTTTTTCCATCTCTCACTTTTTCCTTCTCTCCCTCCATCACTCTCTCTCTCCAGCTTTTACTTTTTCTTTTTTCTATCTCTCACTTTTTTCTTCTCACTGTCCTCTCTCACTCTTACTGACTCTGTTAATCTTTTCTCTCTGCCTCTCCTCTCCTTACTTTTTTTCCCAATGCGCGCAATCACTGTCTGCCTGTGTCTTAATCATATTTGCTATCTCTGTGCGTCTCACTCCCATTACTTTTCCATTGTCTCTCCCATATGATATCTCTCTTTTTCTCATCCTTTTATCTCTTTATATTTACATTCAGGTTTGTACGCCTTTATGAATATCCCACCTTCTTTATTTATAATTGATTTATGTTTAGTGGTCTAATTGATGATATTAATTATTACAATTATGAAACTACATAAAGTTAGTGTCACGAGCGGGTTTCGAACCAACGACCTGCGGCTAAGCCTAACTAACTTTTTCATCTCAACCAAGACCTCCTTACATAAAAATAATAATTAACGGAAACTTTTTTATTATGGTTGCACGCTGTCGATAATTTTCTGTCTTATGTTTCATTTTACGTTTCGATAATTTCTCTCTCTCTTTCTCTCTCTCATTGTCTCCGTCTTTCTACGTACGTTTATTTGTTTTTCGATCTATCACACTCCGTTTACACATTGTCTCCCAAGTGTTTACCGTGCTGAGGGTTATCAGAGTTTTCAGCCGATTTGACGGATGAAAAGATAACATTTTATTTTAAAATGCAAACGGCCAAAGCGCGATATGCACAACGTCCAGCGAATTTATTCAGAAAAGAACGAACCGGTTTAATCGGCGGAAACGCAGACAAAGGCCTGCATCATGACCCATCCCGTGGGCACAACCCCATTATTAAAATACCCGGTTCCAACAAACAAAACCCAACCCGACCATTTTTGACAATACCACCCGGCCGCATAGCAATGAGGATAAAGTTCATTTCTGAAAAACGGACTTACCTCGAGCCAAGTTGTGGTTCTTCTCCCCACCAAGCCATCACTTAACAAGGGTGATGACCCCTTTTCAACTCGTTCAATCATTTCGTGAGCCGGACGAAAGTTGTGCGTGTACATAGTCGTTTCGGCCGACTTTTGACACTTTTTTCCCCCTAGTTGTATACAACTTTTGCATTATTTTCTGTATCAACTTTGTTGAACTAAATATCTTCCTTCAACCGTCTTGCCCCACTATCAACTTAAATAATGGACCTTACGTTTTATTCTTATTAGTTTGTCCGGTGACTGTTTCATTATACAAACATTAAGGCGTACTATAAGCTTACGGTTTAAAAAAAAATTATTTAAACAAATTTGAAGACAAATTTTATTTCAAAATAAACCTAAATATTTAAGAGATGAAAATATCAACAAAATAATT
>NW_019394146.1:0-165646 GCF_000648675.2 Cimex lectularius | reverse complement strand
ATTGGACATAGACAATCCAAGAATCTTCTAACCAATTTTGGTAAGAAAGAAATCAAAGAATGTGTCAAAGGAAGCAGGAACAGACTGCGAATACTAACAGGATTCCTAACAGGACACTGCAGATTAAATGGACACTTAAAGAAAATTGGAACAATCCAAGATGGCACATGTAGATTCTGCAAGGAGGCAGAAGAGACACCAACACACCTACTAACAAACTGCGGAGCTACACTAGCCCACAGGAGGAAATGTTTTGGGATAATGTGACCATAGAAGAGCTTCAACCACTGAAACCGGGCCTATTAATCAAGTTGCTTGATGAAATAGGACTCACCGATGTGCTTTAGGCAGAGAACAGGGGATACAATAGCTCTTAAAGGGCGCAGTATACCATACCCTGAAAAATTACATCTACATCTACAAATTAATAACAATAATAATAATATAACTATAATGCCAATGTTGTTATATTAAATGTGTAAGTGGAAAAAGTATTTATTATTTACTGTAACTACAAAAATATATAATGTAATATGTATTACTTAATTACAAATGAATAAACAGAACCTAAAAACTTAAAACAAAAAACTAATAAATTAATGTTTGGGTGATGACCTCTTAAGATCTCATCACCCAAACATAATTTGCTGCACGTTGATAAGCATTTAAAACAAATTTAATGTTGTTTATGCTCTATAAATAGGTTTTTAATGATTATTTTTCGTTCAAACTTTTACAAGTGATAATTAAGATTATCTAGAGATCGTGAGACGCTGTATAATTTAAGTTTTCATGTGGAAAAATTTATATATTTGTTTTAATTGGAAAATGTATTGTATTTTGGGCATCTGCCCGTTTAAATAAATAGGTACTTACAAAGTCCTGGTCAGAATTGATGCACAATTTATTACTTTGTTTTTTAAAAGCTTGCTTTACATAAACGGTCAAATTGTTGTCATTTGTAATAATTAGTATATTATCGTTAGTCGATAATAAAACCTTTCAAATGAAATGTTTTGTCATTTTATTAATAAAGTATTTAAACATTGGATGATTTTGATGTAATACGTTCGATTTATTGACGTTATGAGTCGATGTGAGTGAAAAGATCGATGGTTGTTCCATCGGGGCCACGGTCCCTGGTACTTGGTAGCAGGGCCAGCAGCTGATTGCTTCCTCGGTCATCTTCCAGGTTTTTTTCTTTTCGTTCAGCATCCTAGAATAAACGAGGATGGGCGCTGACTCGAATCCCAAGGACAGTCCCTTTATGAGATTCTGTTTCGGAGTCGTCAGCATGGTCGAGGGGCCGGTCGTCTGGTTCAGAAGTGAGTTTTTTTTTCATAAATTCGCCCTCATTTTTCACCACCTTCCAAATTGTGTTTCTTTTGCACAGAGAACATCGTCGAACCCAACCGGAAGGAGTACAACTGGTACCACGAAAAGCTAAGGAGGGTACCGACCATAGACCAGTGCTACGACGACGACCCTTTATGTAAATTTGAAGCCAACCAACAATTCAAGCGAGACAAGTAATTTTCAAAAATGCCTTTTAAGCCGGTTCCACACGAGGGGCAGAAGCGAGCCGATGAGGCTGATTTGGGTTTGTGACTGACATCTGCTCGCACAGATTGTGCATGATGTACTGCGATGAGAGGCTTCTTCAGGTTGCTTCTGCCGCCAAAGTGGAACTGCTTTAATACATTGGACAATTTAAACGCACCACTCGATTTACTTAGTCTAAAATTAAATCTAATATTTACAGATAATTAGGAGCTATCATAGTCAAAGTAAACAGTAAATAATGCTTTGTTTACTTTTGTTCTGCTTAATCCCGTTTTCCCCCAAAAGCATTCTGTTAAGCCTAAAGATCGCTTTCAGTTAATTTTTTCCTTCGTTGATTTCATTTGATAATATTCCTATTTTTAAACCTTATTCAATAACTCCGGTTAGTCATTTGAATGAGTATGACAGTGTCAGGACATAACATTATTAGAGGAAGGTTAAAGCCAGCGCAAAGTCACCAAAAGACTGAGTGTAAATCACTCTTCGTAGGAAGGGTACTTCAGTGCTGCAAGAAACAAAGTGTCACGCTAGCAGGCCTGGACAAGGTCGACCTACGTCTACAGGACTGAGAGGTCATAGATTCATTAGATTAGGCTTTATGAAAACGCAGCATTGAGAAATGAGATAAGAACTCTGGTCAGACAAGTCGAGATGACTCTCGACACGACACGCAAGAATGGCACAATTACACAGAAGACAAACCTTTGAGCCCAGAAGATAATCTCAATAAAAATCGAACCGTTGGCACGATAAAGAAAATGTTTTTCTGAAACCTACATCACACCAGACAGCATCTCACGATTTCTAAATAAATATCGATTAACAGTCACTAATCTCCACACAAGTCTGAAATGTTTCGATTTCCTCCAGGACTGTAAGAAGAAGACTCAAGATGGCTCGTGGACCACAGAATATTCAGGCTTCAATTAGTGCAGAAACATGTGAATTGGACATTGAAAGTTTGGGGACGAGTTCCATGGTGGGTCATTGATGTTTTGGGGTGGCATTTCATTGGACAGCCGCACCGAATTGGTCGGTGTTCGAGGAAGATCTCAACTTAATAGAAGTGCTTACAAGACATTCGAAGAGCATGTCATTTGCCCCCCCCCCCACATTTGTGAGAGATTCTTGCTGTTGTAGGATAATGCCTGGCTTCCAGAGCACATATTGCTAATAACTGCCTGAATGAGGTTGGAATCAAGTGTGGCCAGTTCGAAGTCCAGATTTGAATCCAAACTTAAATTTTTTGAATTCAACACATTTGGGATCAACTAATGATGAATATGACGGTGAAACACAGGTCCTAACACCCCTAGAGGAGTTGAAAACAGCTGTTCTTGATGAATGGGAAAGAATTCCTCAGGATTTTATCCGAAGTTTTTTTCCAAGTAATGCAAAGGCTTATAATGGATGTGATTAGTGCCAGAGGTGGAATACTCAGTATTAAAGGGGTGAAAAAAGTTTTTTTTTTTTTTTTTTTTTTTTCATTCATTTTTTATGTATTTATTTATTTTTTTAAGAATTAGGCAATAAACATTTTCTTTTTAAATGTCTTATTTTGACAATCAAACGTACTTTTTGGTATGCTAAATATGAATGAACCTAAATACATTATAATTTAAGGGTGGTGTGTTAATTTTGTCCATCAGCGTACTGTTTCAATTTATTCTCGTAGAATCACAAATTGAGACAATCCACGATACTACCGGTGCACAGATAAAAACATATTAACAAATTTCAACAGACTGTACTCCATAAAATGCTGAAATTTTTCTTAAATTTATTCGTCATCTATGACTCAAAAGCCACCCAGTGTTTTAAGGAACCGAATATTTACGGCATGGAATTTTTTAAGACATTCTACGAATACACCCACCTTGCGTTTTGGCAGTCCGTCATCTGTCCTTGGCCTTATTCGACCGACCACCAAATTTAATGATAGGTGATTTCAACCCCCAATGCATCAGTTTTAAAATTTAAACACACTCGCACTCACTCTAAAGATGCCTGCTTGGACAAGGGCTAAATGTTAAAAATGCTGAATAAACAGTAGTGTATCTTAATATAACAATATTTACCACAAAAAAAAGTAAACGGTCAAGTCTCATTTAATGGGTATATAGACATTTTTCTATAAATGTACATTATGTATGTTTTGTTTTTGTTTTAGAAGGGTATTTCAACCAAGAGGTTGTATGAACCCTCAGGGTAGGTATTTTTGAAAAAAGCCCATTTGTAAGTATGTCGGGTTCGAATGCAGGGCCGCTGGATTCGATCCCAGGACCTTTACCTTACAGTATTGAGTACCGTGTCAACGCCTAAACCATTGCAGCCACCGATGCCCCCATCCTATATTTTTTAAAAGATGGTTAATTTGCAATTCTGTTGTGTTCAGATCCTGCTGAAACAGTTTTACAAGTATTATTTGCCATACATGTACCAATAATTGGTCAGTTCCCAAGTACAAAGTTGAAATCAAGCCCAGGAGCACTTTGCGTCAAAAATAATAATCAGATACCCTGATGATGTTGGCCATCAAGGTCCCTAGTTGTTTATTTGTAAAGCATCCTTGATAGAAAGAAATTTGAATAAACACTTATTGACACAACTCAAATTTTAACATATTTCATGTATTTACAAGAGCTTTCAGCTCTAAATAATTTCTTTGATTAGCATTTTGCTAATATGTTTTATTAACACTCATATTTAATTTTAGGGCTGTTGACAATGAAATTGTAAGTATATTGCGACAGCGTCTTGAGGACTGTCAATTATATGAGGAGTCCGATTGTGCTGAGAAATGCAAACCCCTCAGAGAGCAGTATAACGAAGCTGTCACCAACTGGTTTATCAAATGTAAGTTCAACTTCGATTGTTGAGCTTAATTCAGGTAGCGCTATATAATTTTTTTGTTAATCAAAATTGATGTTTTAAGTTTAGTTATGTCATACAGTTTTTTTGATTATTTGATTTTAACAATATCAAATATGTATGAATTATTGTTTTAATGTATTTGCTAAATTTTTAGATGGTGATCTTGGTGCATACGGGGATGCCGAGTGTGCCCTGATGAAGCAAAAGCATCGTCTTATTTGGGAAAGACGCCATGGACCCGTCGGTTCTGGAATGAAAGAAGAATAAACTTGGAACATTTTAACCCTTTCATAGTAATAAATTGTAAATACTTATGGAAATATATGTAGAAATTGTTATTGTTAGTTGTATTTGCATTACTTAACAATTTTGGTATTGAACAAATAAAATATAAAGCAGAAAATTTAACGAGATTCAAAGATGAGGCTTATTTTGTAAACCACAGATATAACATGACAACCAACTGAACCATATAGCTAGGATGGCCCTTCTATTACGAGTCAGATACTAAGGCCACTTATCGACGTTGCTCTTGATATATGAAAAGTTCTCTGCCAATCCAGTTTATCGACCCTGCCACTTTCTTGTATTACATTTTTAGTATCAAGTGTTTAAGCCTGGATGTTGGGAAGCTCTGAACTCGTCCACCTTTTCATTACTCTCTAGACTGGGTACCCAGACAACAACCCCCATTTTGTCGAGAAGCACCAGTTCATGGAATCTCTCCAAAAGCTCTCATTGCTAGCACCCTTTTCCTTCACTTTACATTTATTTTCTTATCTTTCTCGCATTTTAATCCTAGTAATATATTTTTCTGTTTCAGCTCAGTTGCAATATTTTATGGTACAACAGTAACCAACTCTCTTTTTATTTGTACTATTGGTAGCCTCACAGAACCTCAGGGCTCTTCAATTGTAAAAAAATAACAATTACAAGATAACATGGTAGTCTGGTTGACCTCACACTACTCCAGAGTACTTTGAGTAAGTGGGGATATACCTATCCATTCATGCTAATATATTACATCCACACACCAGACTTCATTCAACTACCCCCAGAGTACTCGATATTCCTTGGAGTAATTGGGAATATGGCTCGCCATTTATGCTAATAATGATGTTCACACATTCAATCACCCTACCCGAGAATGCTCAATATTCTTTGGAGTAATTGGGAATAAACCCTTCCATTCACGCTAATAAATTACATCTATTCATTCAACCACCCAACCTATGAGTACTAATATTCCCTGGAGTAATTGGGTATAAACCATTCAATTCACGCTAATAAATTACATCTATTAATTCAATCACCGAACCTATGAGTACTAATATTCCTCGGGGTAATTGGTTATAAACCCTTCCATTCACGCTAATAAATTACATCTACACAATCAATCAACCAATACCGAGTACTAACATTCCTCAGGGGAATGAGTACATTCCATTCACGCTAATAAATTACATCCACAAATATACATACACAACTACTAGTGCTATATTCCTAGGGGTAGTTGGGAATAAAAACTTCCTTCCACGCTAATTAATTACATCTATTCATTCAATTACCCAACCTATGAGTACTAATATTCCTCGGGGTAATTGGGTATAAACCCTTCCATTCATGCTAATGAATTACATCTACACATTTAAAATCAGACAATCCCTGAGTACTAATATTCCTCGGGGGAATTGAGTACAAACCATTCCATTCACGCTAATAAATAACATCCACAAATATACATACACTACTGCTAGTACTATTCCTCAGGGTAGTTGGGAATAAAAACTTCCATTCACGCTAATAAATTACTGTAGTGGTCTTGCTTACTAATATATATTCCTGTACTGCATCAAACACTACAGTTGAGAGCAACCAATCAATACAAATCTCAAATATATTTATGGTTCAATGAAGTTTTGTTGTAACCAAACCACAATTTCTGCTTGAGTTTATTTTTAATGTAAAAAGTTCCTGCATTTTTAAAAATTGATTATTATCCTTGCCAAAAGTACTCTTAACAACATGGCAGCAACGGTAAAATGAGCGACGATTTAACAAAACATATAAATATATTTAGTTTAATATTTCTTATTTTTGCACAAAAGTAAATTTTAATTGTACTCTTATGGATGTGACGAAAAGCGTTTGGGATCATGTTTTTGTAAATGTTTTATCCGCAGAACCTGAAATTGCTTTTAAACAGAGGAGGAAGGGCGATTACCGACCTTGGCTGGTGTCCCCAGCTTTTTTTTTATTTTTTATTATCTGATGGACGGGAACCGTGTAAAAGTTCAACACATGATTATATTTCCTTTCCCCCCTTCTCTTAAAAAGAGAAAAAAGAACTAATCGGGGGATTTCCGAATCGTTGGCGGAATTCTTCCGAGTTCCGACGCACTGCTTGTCGAGTTGTTGACTCGGGCTGTTGAGTTCTTTTTGTTTTTGTTGTTTAGTTTTCTCACATTCGCCACTTGAATGCCTCCATTCTTCATGACTTCGTCGCCAGGATGAGAAGAACTATTTTGGACTTAATATACTTAACATCGTTCCTTTGTAAGTTCGTTCTTCCTCCTTTGTACTTCGCAGGAGTCTTACACGGACGTCGGTCGCCTCCGTTAACAATTTTAATTAGTTCAGCCTTTCAGTGAACCCGTATTAATTTTCTACTTTTCGTATTAAAAGAATCTTTAGTTTAAATATAAATAAAATAGCCCATCGGGAAATCCTCTCTCTTTTATTTATAGACCGACGGACAAATAAACAATAATCTATTCAACAAATTAAAATAACTCCATTTAAGACATGAATTCCTTTCTTTTCCTAAATTTAAAATCCATTTTTGAACTTCAAACTACCATGCTAAAATATTCAAATAAATTTACAAGCCAAAATGTCAAATCAATTAAAAACAAAGTTAATTTAACCAAATAAATTATTTGCTTCAAAAAATTTTACCAAACAAATAATTGTAAACTGTCTAAATAAAACATTTACCCTCTGTATGTTATCATTGAATTCTCAGTTCATCACAAAGCATAAATACATAAATAATAATAAGTTGGACCTCGAGGAACATCAAGTACTCTGGGGTAGCGCGAATGAATGTGTGATGAAATTTATTAGCGTGAATGACATAGTTTATCCCCAATTACTGCAAGGAATATTAAGCGCTCTGGATTAGTGTGAACGATGTCTGGTGTGTGGATGTAATTTATTAGCGTGAATTGAAGGGTTTATTTCCAATTACCCCATAGAATATTAGTACTCATAGGTTGGGTGATTGAATGTGTAGATGTAATTTATTAGCATGAATGAAAGGGTTTATACCCAATTACTCCAAAGAATATTAGTACTCATAGGTTGGGTGATTGAATGAATAGATGTAATTTATTAACGTGGAAGGACGTTTTTATTCCCAATTATCCTGAGGAATATTAGTACTTGGGGATTGTCTGATTAAATGTGTAGATGTAATTTATTAGTGTGAATAGTATGGTTTATACACCCCCAAGGAGTTCTCGGGGAGGGTGATTGAATGAATAGATGTAATTTATTAGCGTGAATGGAAGGGTTTATTCCCAATTACCCCAAAGAATATTAGTACTCATAGGTTGGGTGATGGAATGTGTAGATGTAATTTATTAGCGTGAATTTAATGGTTTATACACAATTACCCCAAGGCGTTCTCAGGTAGGGTGATTGAATGAATAGATGTAATTTATTAGCGTGAATAGAAGGGTTTATTCCCAATTAATCCAAAGAATATTGAGCATTCTCAGGTAGGGTGATTGAATGTGTGAACGTAATTATTAGCATGAATGGCGAGGCATATCCCCAATTACTCAAAGTACTTTGGAGTAGTGTGAGGTCAACCAGACTATCATGTATCTTATCTTTATCTTGTAATTATGTTATTTTGTACCTTTGGGGTAAGATGATTGAATGTGTGGATTTAATTTATTAGCATGAATAGAAGGGTTTATTCCCAATTACGCCTTGAATATTAGTACTCAGAGATTGGATGATTGAATTTGGGGTTGTAATTTATTAGCATGATGAAGGGTTTATTCCCACCCCGAGGAATATTAGTAATCAGAGGTAAAGAATGTGTGAATGTAATTTATTAGCTTGAATGGAAAGGTTTATTCCTAATTAGCCCAAGGAATATTGAATACTCTGGGTGTGTGAACGAAGTCTGGTGTGCAGATGTAATTTATTAGCGTGAATGGAGAAGCTTATCATCAATTACCCCAAGGAATATTGAGTACTCTCCGGGGTAGGGTGATGGAAGGTGTGAATGTAATTTACTAGTGTGAATGGAAGGGTTTATTCCTAATTTCAACGAGGAATATTAAGTCCTCTGGGGGAAAGTGATTGAATGTATGCATGTAATTTATTAGTTTCAATTACTTAATCTTTTTATGTGGGGTTTTGGTTGAAATGAAAAAGTTAGTGTCACGAGCGGGATTCGAACCCACGACCTTTGGCTAAATACGCCGCTGCTCTAACCACTTGAGCTATCGTCACTTCGATCCACCCGGACACCAACTCCCCATCTCAACCTACAACCTTTCAAATTTTCCCTCCTTTTTGCCATTTTTCAAATCTCGTTCATGACATTTTCATGATGTCATTTTCAAGATTTTATCAATCAGACCACTAAATATAATGGATGTAATTTATTAGTATTAGGAAGGATTTATTCCCAATTTCTCGAGGAATATTAAGTGCTCTGAGGTAGGGTGATTGAATGTGTGAATATAATTTATTAGCGTGAATAGTAGCTTACATCCAAGACCACGAGGAATATCTTGTACTCTGGGGTCGCATGAATGTAATTTATTAGCGTGAAGGAATATCGAGTACTCTGGATTAGTCTGAACGAAGCCAGGTGTGGGGATGTAATTTATTAGCATGAATGGAATTGATATCCCCAATTATCCCGACGAATATTGAATACTTAAGGGTTGTTTGAATGCTAACCAGACTCTTATGTTTTTACCTTGTCTCTGTGTAGGTTATTTATGTTGTTTTATCCACAATTGACGAGTTCTTGAGGTACAGAGAGGCGAGCAATAGCATAATGAAAAAGAGAGGGTTGGTTATTGTTGTACTATACAATATCGTAACTTAGCTGGAGCATCAGAAAAATAAATTAGTAAGATTAAAATGCATGAGAGATAATAAAAGAAATGTATAGCTAAGGACGAGAAGGCTGGGGATGGCCAATGTAGTTTGCTGTCCCTAAACTATAAAAAAAAAATTAATTAAAATAGTAGTATTTTTAATAATGAACGAGTGTCTTGGCAAAACAGTGGCATGGTATCTGAATAGGTTGACTTGGCAGCCCAACCTATGCACTTAATCACTGCAGTCTGGCCCTTTGATGCAAAAATGCGATAAAAAAACATGATTAAAAGAAAGTGGCTGTTCGGTGGGCCGGATCAGCAGAGAGGCTCTTATTGCACTACGAGCCCTGTTAATAGGTGGCCCTAGTACCTGACTATGAAAGAAGGGTCATCCTCACCCGATTAAGGTGGTTGGTGGTTTGGGGCAAGTAATGCAGAGAAAGGTTGCTCAATGTAAACAACAGGGTTGATAACAAACAGGATTGTTTTATTATATACAGTGAATGTATTCATGGGTGTGAATATATAATGTGTGGTGTGAGAGTGTCGCTGACGGAATATCGAGTACCCCATCGGTCCTCATTTAGGTTAGTTATATAATAGGTGTAAAGGTTGTGTTGAGAGGAATGGTATTTATTAGCGTGAATGTGTGTTGTGACAGTGTCAATGGTGGAATATCGAATACCCCATCGGCCCTCAATTAGGTTAGTTGTATAATATTTGTATAGGGTGATGGAGGAATATCGAGTACCCCATCGGCCCTCAAATAGGTTAGTTATATAATAGGTGTAAAGGTTGTGTTGAGAGGAATTGTATTTATTAGCATGAATGTGTGATGTGAGAGTGTCGATGGTGGAATATCGTATACCCCATCGGCCCTCAAATAGGTTAGTTGTATAATACGTGTAAAGGTTGAGTTGAGAGTATTTATTAGCGTGAATGTGTGATGTGAGAGTATTTTGGCAGATTATCGAGTACCCATCGACCCTCAACCCTGTAAATAGGAGTGAATATATTTAAGAATGAACATGAGTACGAATGGGTTTGGAACTGCATGCATTGGGTACTAAATTGACCTAGCTATTGATAGTTCCTTGAGCTCAACCTCGTCGGCTGGACGGATAAAACCGAGGTCTGACCCCTGACTTCCAACACCCGGGGTGATTCTCGAGGCCTGTTGGTAATTAGTTGTAAATTACAAAAGCTGAAATTACTGGTAGACTGCGAGAAGTGGTAGTCTCAACTCTGTTTGTGTATATGGTATATACACGCATGTGTAGATTTGAACTTATACAAATCAGTAATCTTTTGTGACACAATATAAATGCGTTTTATTTTCTACTTGTTTACTGTAGTAGCATGAAGATCTAAAATAATAAATTGATATATATATATTTTTTAGTTAATAATTAATGACCCCTTATCATTGAAGATTAATGGTTGAATGCCGAGTAGATAAATAGTTCAAGGAAGATTTTTTTATCAGTATTAGCCAAGTATTATATCCAATAATTTATAAATATATCATAAACTTAAACTTTAAAATGTTATTATTTTTCAAAAAGATTTCTTGAAATAAAGTTTCTTATTTCCTCCTTTTCTGTGTTAATTGTGTTATACTTTTTTGGGGGGGGTATAATAAAACGACAACGGTTAAGGGTTAAGGTAAACATGCTAAAATACGGCCTTAAAAAGCAGTGTGTACTTTCTAAAACAAAGTTATACAATTTTACAAATCTTTAAGTTATACTATATTTTATAGGGAAAAATTGTTTTTCTGCACATACATGTATATTACAAATTTAGATTTTTACCTACTGTGCAAAAGTCTGGAGAAATTCCTCTGCACCGTTGTCAGACTTGTTGTTGTTTTTGTTTTGAAAATTTCAATTCTCCATGACTTCATAGCCAAGATGAGCAGAAATAATTTAAAAAAACATGTATTTATTAGTATATTTTTCCATAATAACTATAATTTCCGTAATAGTTGTTTTAAAACATAAATAGAAAATTAATATCTTGTTGTTTTCCTTTATAGAATGTTACTAATCCTTTTACACTCTTTACATTAAAAATTTAAAAAAGTTAGTCCTTTTCAGAGCCAACTTGTCGAGTAAGTTAATTGTTTTGTTAAACATGAAACAATAAGTTTTCAATATTAAATGTTTTTTCTTAAAAGCATTGGTCTTAAGTCGAGAAGATGCTTTGGTCAATAGACATAGCGTTCATTAGTCCCAAAGTCATGGGATGATCCACGATGGTCTACAGAGATTTGAAGTCACTGAAAGTCTCTATTGAGGAGAAGGTACTGGTTGGCCGTGATGTACTAAGGACTTTCTTGAATGCTAGTCAACTCAAAAGGGTCCATGATGTAAGGGTGAACTTAAAAAAGTCATCGGAAGGCTTTCTAGATGTCCTGCATCAGGTTCTCTACCACAGGAGAGCCATCGAGTAGAAAGGTGGCTAGTCATAAATCCGCATCTCTCTTGGGAAATTGAACAATGGTGGCCGTTCTTTTCACTGATAACTGCCGGTTCGGTTTGTGGTAATCAGATGACCTGGTCTGTTTGTCAAGAAGAAGTACACTGAGGAAGTTCTACCGTCCTTTTAGCTCCATTTATTGACGACAACTTTGTGTCAATGCATCATAATCCTCGAACACATATTCTCGTTGTCACCATTTCAAGAAGGACATACATATTACGACAATGAATTGGCCAGCACGTTTTCCCGACATATAGGATACTTATGAGACATGATAAAGAGGCAGGCTTGATGTCATTCAGCACCTCCAACAACCATTGAACAGCTTCAGACTATTGTTGAAGAATGGGATTCTGTTTGACAAGGTTTTAAAATTGGTAAAGGTTACCAATATCACCCAAAAACTATTTTTTTACATTTTAATAATAACAGTATAGTTTGTATTAGTTATTTATTTACTACAAAAAGATATACATTATTTAACCAATTTAAACAAAACAAATTCTTTATATTTATGTAATTTTTTTCTTGAAAACGCAAAGATGTCTGCCATGATCTAGCTTGATCGATCGATGGTGGATTTTTTTATTTATTGTACTTTTCAATATAGCTTTGAATGTTTCTTCTTCACAGGAGGGTTGAACGTTGGTCGAATTGTTTGATAATTTATTTTAAAACAATTCATGCTTCCTTTATTTTATTTTATTTTGACTTTTGACAATAATTCTGTTATTTTTGGGAAACAAGCAATATTTAAAAAAGAAAATTCAACACGTATGCACTTTTTTCAAAACTTAAAATTCTCTCCAATTTACAAATTAGAATATTCGCCAGGATAAGCCAATTTTCTAGTTACCTTGTTTTCTATTTTGATTTGTTTCAATTATAAAAGTTTTATTATTATTATTAATTTTTAAGGGTGTTTTTATTGACATTTTTGTTTCAATTTAATATTTACACTATTTTCATGTTCCATCTGAAAAAGATTTTAAGGTAAATTAAAATTGTCTATTTCGTACATGTTTCATGGTTTGAGAGTTGTCGAGCAGTCGATTGATTTCTATTTGTGGTTTGACTTCTATTATCACAGTATATTTTTGGACAGACTCGACCATGATGACAATCTCAACGGTTTGCTGATCAGACAGCTAAATTTGCAAACAGACAGAATTATATTATCTCAGTCAAAATTGTTCTACAATTAAAATCCTTATCCAACTTGTCTTTTAATTCAATTTAAACATTTCAGGTTTATCCAATTGTGCATCCAACAGTATTTTTAATAGAGAAAAAAGGCAATCATGGCAGTGCCGGTAAGATTTGGTAATTTGCACAGTTTATGCGAGAAAAAAGATGTATTTAAAACTTGTATGTAGTTATAAATTAACGATTCATGATATTCCTCAAGCTCAGACCAGTTCAAATGTAACAACGGCCAGTGCATTAGGCAATTTGAAGTATGCGACGGTAAGAAAAATTGTGGAGACGGATCTGATGAAACTCAGGCAATCTGTACAAAACTCGGCATCATGTATGTTTTTTCGTTTCTTTCGTTATTTTAATTTGTTTTTAAAAATGTAGGTAGATTTATTTCAGATGTCCTACATTCGCATTCCGATGCACTTACGGTGCGTGCGTGAATTCGAACGTCAAATGCGATGGGAAACAAGATTGTGCAGACAACTCTGACGAACTTTTGCCAGAATGTCTCCAGTACCAACCGATTCGTCCTACCAAATGCTCGTCAGTATTATCGCTTTCTGTTGATACAAAAAAAGAGTTGTGTCAAACCCAAAATTCACTTGTACAAATTAAAAATTGTATTTCCAGGAATCGACAATTCGAGTGTATTTCTGGTCAGTGCATTAGTGAGTATTCAGTCTGTGATGGAAATAGAGATTGCGAGGACAGCTCTGATGAAACCATCACACAGTGCGTCAACATAAGGTAGAAAAAAATTTTTATATTGCTTATTTAATTTCTCTAATTGTTCTAATAGAGAAAAAAATCATGTTAATGCATTAATGGTTTATAAATAAATAAGCAGTAATAAAATGTAAAGTTTATCTTGTTTCATTTTAAAGTTAGCATATTAAAAGCTGTTTTAGAAAATATGGCTGCTAGATAAAAAATAATTGTTCTTAATTAAAGGTGTCCTCAGTTCAGTTTTCAATGTGCTTATGGAGCTTGTATAAACAAAAATAAAACGTGTGATAATACATACGACTGCAGTGACGGTTCGGATGAGGATGATGAGCTTTGCAAAGCCAAGAGACCTCGGCCCACTCGAACAAAACCCCCATCTCATCATTTCCCAACTACCAGGTATATTGTCCTTGCCTTTTTTTCTAATGACAATACGATAAAATGACGCTTTGTTGTTGCAGTGGTGGATGCTTGCTTCCTGAGAAGCCTGACGATGGGAGATATATTGTACAAGGTTGCTCGAAAGACGACGTTACTCCAAAGTGCAGAGAAGTGCCCGGAACTTTAGTTCCCGAAACTGCAGTCCTGACGTACTCTTGCAACAAAGGTTTCGTTCTGCCTGATAACGTCAAAAATATTTTCTGCCTCAGCGGGAGCTGGGAACCAGAACCACCCAACTGTGACAGTACGCCGAAAAATTCTGTTTTCAATTAAAAATTCATTTGTTGTATGTTTGAAAATCATTTTTTAACCACTTTGTCTTTCATTTTACAGAGTTGTGTAAACCGCTTGTTTCTGAATCGATGATTCTAAGGTGTTTTTTCAAAGGCGACGAAGTCCCTTGTTCACAGGAGAACAGGCCGGGTACCAAAGTCCGGCCAAAGTGTAAACCCTCTTACCACCTCCGCAACCCCGAGTTGTCTTTCGCTGAAACACAGTGCCTACCAGATGGTACTTGGGAGAAGATATTGTTCAAGTGTGACGCAGGTAATCCATCATCACATGAAGATAGTATTAACGATGTTTATGTTGTAAATTTCCATCAAATTATATTACTCCAATTGCCCTTCTTAAATGACAAGCAACAGAGCTATTTCAAGTACAAAATGAAAAAGCAACATGAAAAGAATGCCGATTTGAAAATGAAGTAAGATTGTAGCTTTAAATTTTAAAATTAATTTAATTTGTTGAAGTTTCAATTGAAAAAATACTGTAATCTTAAATTTGTATGTTATTAAACAAAAAATAAAATAAAGTAAAAATTTGTTATTTTTTTGTTACATTTTAATTAATAAAATGGAATTATTAATTCTTTGGTGTTATTCCCTGTATCCAAATCATTCCTTTGTTTGCCATTATCCAGCCCTGTCACTGAACTGGACACCACTTACCACAATCAATTATTAAAATTATAAATTGTAAAGATATTTATTTAAATTTTTTTACATAAACAGACAAAAGTCAGGTTGTAATGACCAATCATCCGAACATTATAATTTTATTATACTAATTAATAATGTCAAAAAGTACAAAGTAAAGCAATATTAATGTTTAATTTATTAACTAAAAACAATTGAACCCATTTTAGACAACCACAAGAGCTATAATTTTATAGCATTTTATTTATTTTTTGTTAACTTGATTTGTTAGCTGGGACATACCATGGTGTATGTTCATAACATTAATTTGGTAAAACTTTTTTTTAAATTGACAGTTGATGCTAAACTCATTGTGCTCATATTTTTTCAAAAGTATCAAAGTAAATGTTTAAATAATAAAAATAAAACAATTTTAAAAAAATATGTACGTAACACATTTTATTGTAAAAAATAGACCCTTTTAATGAAAAATTTCAGTAGACGACTAAAGTAATAAATTTTATATTTGTAGTCCTTAAAACAAATAAAAAAATATTTACTTTCATTAATTCTACTACTACTACTACAGAGTTTGTTCAATTCTAATCTCATTTGTTGTAAACGCAGATTGTGGAAAGCCGAGCCATCAAGTTAGCCAAACGTTGATAAGCTATGGTCAAGAGACCAAAGTAGGTGATTATCCCTGGCATGCCGGACTTTACAGAATCGAAAATAAAGTGTACACGTTATTTTGTGGAGGGACGATCATCTCTCCTCTTGCAGTGCTCACCGGTAAGGTTTATTTATTTTTATTTTTATTCGACTCAATTGTGAATACTTTATTACAATTTTTCAGCGGCTCACTGCATTTACGATGAACAGCTCAAACGTGTAAAAAATCCAAAATCAATTTACATCACTGTTGGCAAGTACCGACGAAACTGGTCATTAAAGGATGCCTACGAGCAGAAAATTCCAGTAATATTGAAAATTAATTAACGAACTTTATATCCTTTGCTTAAATTGCGCTTTATTAGGTGAAAGACATCATACCTCAGAGAGCTTATCGGGGCAAATCGAACAGCTACGAGCAGGATATTGCGGTGATTGAACTGATGTTCAGCATTAAAATAAGTAGTGTTATCTTGCCTGTCTGCATTGACTGGGTAGGAGAACGCCCATTTGGTAATGGTGCACTAGGAACGGTGAGGTTTTTTTTTTTTTTTTTTTTTTTTAATTTATTGTATTTTATTTTTCTGAAGCTAATTGTTTGTTAAATCTTTATGCAGGTTGTTGGATGGGGGCTCGATGAGTCAAGAGTAGGGACAGAAGTACTCATGGCAGCAAAGTTGCCTTTTTACGACTGGGAAACCTGTACAAAAAAATCACCTCCAGAATTTCTTAGATATCTCACTTATGATAAATTTTGTGCTGGGTACAATAACGGCAAGTTTCAAATATTAAAAAAAAAATTAATTTTAACGAATATCACTCAATTTATCCTAAATAAATTTTATTCAGGGACCAGTGTACAGCAAGGGGACAGTGGTGGTGGTTTGACCTTCGTTAGAAACGGAAATCATTTTATTTATGGCATAGTCAGCTTGAAACAGAAAAACCAAAACACCTTCGCTGCCTTTACAAATGTAACAGAACATCTCACCTGGCTCAACAATGTGCTCAAAGCTGTGAATGCCGTTCATGTAAACTGATCAGTGTTGAATATTTTTAATTTATTTACGCCATTATTTGTAGATAACAAATCTTCCCTACATTAATAAATTATTAATGATATGAAAACACTGTTCATTATAGAAATAAAATATACATATAGAAAATAGCCTTAAATTATCTATTCAAAACTTAAAGCATACCAATAATAAATTGTCAAATGATCCATTAAATTTACACTGAACATATATCAACAAATAAGCACCATTGTACATATGTACATATAATATTAGAGATTATTTATTTTACATGTATGAATGATTTATTTAAATAATCTATCTTATTTATATATATAGCTGCCTGAACAATACAATGTCATTATGTGATAAAAATGAGTAGTCTGCTCAATATAATGAAAAAGTAAGTTTAAAACACTTTTCTAAAATGCATCCTATAAGATTTAAAATTTGAACGTGTTAATTCACACTAGGATTTATTACAAAGTTTCTGTTTAAAGTGTTAGACATATCGATTACTTTTTTACTCACAAATAATCTAGATCTCCGTATGGTCTATGAAAAAATAAATTCAATTGCTACTGCCAAACTTCCGACCTATTTTAAGGTCATCATCAGGGCATAACAATCTTAAAGATGTTTACAAAATACTAAGTGAAATAATTAAGTTTTTAAAAACAAATTTCAAATTTCTTTGAAGGCTGGCTCAACAATTTTGCCCAGGTCTAGATTGAATTTGTTTTTTCATCCAGGCCGTTGATACTGAAATACAAAATCAATGCTAATATTCTCTTAGGTAACGCAAATTTTCCAAATTATTTTTATGTTTATCAGGATTAAAAATAGACCAGCATGATTTATTAAATCTAATCTGAGTGATTAAGTTTCGCCGAGAATGTTATGTAAAACTAAGACAATATTCAGGTATATGGCTAATTCCAAAAGGTTAAAACAAAATCAATGTTTATTCAAACTGTTGGTTGCTACATTTTATACATGGAAATGATAGCTTTTTGAAAGAAAGATTCTTGAATTCCAATAGGTTTTTTATATATCAAATTAATTAATATTTATTTATTTGTCACCCATATAAAATCCATAAAATAGCATACTCTTGCTTATAAACTCATATAAAATGTCACAATTTATTTAAAAAAGTGACACGACAAGAATGTTTGTATTAAAATTGATTAAAATGAATTTAGCCTTATGCAATAAAAAAAGAATTTTTTTAAATTTTTACTGTTTGACTTTTATATACTTTGATAATTTATATTTTTAACATTTTAACAAATTTAATTATTATTATTTTATTTATTTATTTTTTTGGATTTAAAAAAAAATCAGTGATATCACTCATGTCCATAGCATTTGGGTCTTTTTTAAAACCTTCCACTCTTTATAACCTTTCGTTTGTTACTGTTATCTTATCACTTATCAGTGATTATGTTAAGTTTCAGTAAACTTGTTTTTATGCGATTTGTCTTTTCGTTGACAACAACATCAATGTAGTTTTTTTATGTAGTTGCCAGATTGATTAAGGGACGGTATAAAAGGAACAGAAATTTTCAGTGTCATGAAAATTAATTTGAACATTCTCTTGAATTTGTTTGGAACTTTGAGCCAAGGCGTTTCCGTTTAGACTATGGCTACAAACTATTGTAATGCAGTAGCAGGTCAGAGCCGGACTAAAATCAAAGATGAGAAGAGAAATTCCTGGCCTGAACTCGGCTCTGAAGGCAGCTTCGCCTCTAGCCGGTCCGGTACGACCGCCTCAAATCGACCGGCTCCAGCCCGTGAAAACCTCCAGTTCCCGCAGCTGGGCGAAAAGCCGGCTGAAGCAGCGGAAAGTAAGTGCGGTACCACAGTGGAAGAGCCCAAGAAGGAAACAGCAAGAACTCACGTTTCTAACAAACCGCAACAACAGAACAAGTTTGCAGAAAGAAAGTTGAAAATGCGACTGTGCCGAAAGTCAAATTTAAAGAAGCAAAAGATCAATGTTGATATCATGCAAGCAATACAGGTGAGCTAAAACTTAACGTAGTAACTAGAATTTATTTTCAACGTGAATATATTCTAGTGAACAATTACCTTAGGGTCTCTTGCTGATCCATAATGACAGTGGAAACAATGCTTGGTGCAATTGACCATTCACTATATTTTTTGTCCAAGATGTGTATTTTCAAAGCCCTAAGGTTTTGCTCCAATTTTGTCATTAATACCGTATAATTTTAAATTTAACACAGACATTCAACTGATAATAAAACTTTATTTGTAGTTTGGTCATTAACGATACTGGTTTGTTCATTCTCGCATTCTAGGTCTGACAGACATCTTTTGGCATTGCACCACAATAAACAGACCTGAATGACCAGAAATGATCAAACTACTAGTTCATAGCCTCACAATCGACAAATCTCATAAAATTTTATTTTCGATTATTTTAGGCATCTCTCTGCCTGGAAATGCTCAAGAAAAACAAAGAGTTTAAAAAGAAGCCTGTAAAGAATGCCCGAAGGGGAAATATGTTGGATTCCGATCAACCGACCTTGCGCAAGGGGAAGGTCCGCCAGGGAAAAAGGAAGCTGTCCCTCATGAAAAAAACTTTTCTAATGTCACGGAAAATTCATCTGGAAAAAATACCTTACACGTCTGACATGATGCGTTTGAAGAATGAACTGTCTCAAATGAAATCAAACGGCAGATGTGATTTGGACGTCGATAAGGTTGCTGATAGGTTTGAAAAAATTAAAATCGCCGAGCCTGAAAAACAGACAGTAGAAAAAATAGACATATCAAAAATTACTTCTGCTATTGTTCATTCGAAAAAATTTCGTGGGTAAGTATTTTATTAGGAATGGAAAAAAAAAAAAAAAGACATTCATTTATGTTCTAGGTACTGTAATAATTTTGTTACAGCAGAATTGAAAAAAGCTGTGAGTGAATTAATTATCAGTTTAAGAAAGTTTCATGATAAGCTGTATATGCGGGACGAGATAAAAGCACATGCCAAAAGGCGATACGTCTGTGGATTCAAAGAGACCAAAAAATTCCTGCTCTGCAATAAAATAAAGGTCTTAATTGTTGCCACAAATCTTGAGATTGTTGAAGGTTGCCATTTAAAAAAATATATATTATTACGTTTATTAGTAATTTTTTAGCGTTCGAATTTCAGGGCTGCCTACTTTCCAAATTCTTGATGAAATAATTAACACCGCCTCCTCTAAAGATGTTCCTATAATTTACGGTGCCACCGCTGAAGAAATCGGTTATTGGACGCTTAAAAAAAGACGGATTAGCGCTTTAGGTGTTCTAGATTATGACGGTGCCAATGCAAGTTTTATTATGTTTTGAAACGAATACAAAATATCATATTTTCGTATCTGCTTATAGTCAAAATTTCAATTTCAGGAGATTTACAGGCGCCTTTTGGAAAACTGGGAAAAAGCCAAAGGCGATTACTCATCCATCGTAAATGCGATCAAACAATACTTGACTTCAAACTACACTAACAATTCTGATAAGGCAAATATTTTCTCTTATGTTTTTATACTTGTAATAATTGTTTTGTGATATTTATAGTTGGATGTCAATTGCATTGAGAAAGAAATTCGGGAAAATGTAATTTCCAAATTATTGGCTCAAACTGTAAGCGTGGCAAACGCTGAACAAGAGGCAGAAGATAAGATTTAAATATTTCAATTTCATTTTAATTGGAATCTAAAAGCCTTAACCTATTTTATATGGATAATAGATAAAATGTAAAAAATATATTTATTTTTTTAAACACATGGATTTTGTTTTTTTAATTTAGAATTTCAATGAGTGCTAATGTTATCCTATTTCGATTAATTAAGGTTTTTAGTTGAGATAAAAAAGTCAATGGCACGAGCAGGATTCGAACCCACGATCTTCGGCTTGATACGTCGCTGCTCTACCACTTGAGCTATCGTGACCTCGATCCACTCAGACACCAACTTCCCATCTCAACCCCACCTTTTGAATTTTCCCTCCTTAGTTATCCTATTTATTTATTTTATTTTATTTCTATTTTTATTTTATTTTATTTAATTTTTTTTTTTTTTTTTGACTGGGGCTTCTGACATCTAGAACATTTCAGCCCCCAACTAAGTCTATATTCTATTTACCCTTTCAAACACTACATTCATACATACAAATACATCCATACAGTACACTCATTCCGTTTGGTCAGTGGAGTACTTGTTATTCCTCCACCGACCTATACTCAAACTAATCTAGATTGGGGTCGATGGAGTACTTTTGTAAATATTCCGTCATCGACCCCGAACACACACTCATACGCTCTCAATGTTCGAGGGGCGATGGTGACGTTATATTTCACCCTTGCCATTCACGCTAATAAATACATGCACTCAGACAAAACATATAGACTCACAACACATAAGGCTTATTATATACAACAAAAAAACCGAATTTCCCCTAAAAAGCAGAACAGGGGACCCAGAAACCCGCTGCTGTGCTCGAGTACCATTTTCAGATTGGATGGCATGCCTACACTCTCCCTGTAGGGAGCCAAGGCATGACATGTTTCCAGTATGTGGGACACATCGAGCAACCTTTCTCTGCATAAAGGGCACCTGCGCGGGCTTTGGCCCAAAAGCAGGTGCCCGTGTGTCAACCGCGTATGGCCAATCCTCAGTCGGGTGAGGACGATCCCTCGTCTCCTGCTCAGGTTCTCTGAAGGCCATCTACCAGTCGTGCTCTTGACTCGCGACAGCCTCCTATTTATTTTATGTGTAGCTACATAATCCAGAGGCTTTTCAATTATTATTATTTATTTCATTGTGTGTAATTATCATTACTACATATTATTATCATTATCGCACCAATTATTGTGACCTTCCTTATTGCACTATATTTTTAATGTTATACCGGGTAGATTGAGAAAGTTAAAGATAAAGAAGGAGGAAAAGATAAATGTTTGCTAAGTGTTTAGTTTCGTAGATTTTTTTATTTTAATATTTCATCGCATCCAAGTATAATAAGAAAGTTGTGTTTTAAAATATTATTATTTGATTTTTTGAAGCATAAACTGCGATTGTTATGCTACAGTAGTAAATATTAGAAAAATAGACAATTGTTGGTAAAATCAAAGCCCACAGCTTATTCAAGTTCAACCAGATCAAAGTTCCTCATACATATGTTATTGGACAGATTGTATTCTTGACTTATTTATTACCAAACCAAAATATGGTACACATCATCGAATAAAAATTTCTTTATTTATTAGAATAAACAAACACAATTTCCTTTTTACATTACGCAGGTTAAATCATACATAATTCAGTTAGATAATTATGTTTAACAAATCACAAATTGTGATATTAAAAAATTAAATTAAACACCGGTCTAAGGAGATACCTAAGATTAATTTATGTATCCCTAACTGAATGGTATGCAAGTAGGAAAGAAAGTATTTAAGAATAGTGAGAGTGCAAGTGGGTTTGGATCGAGAAACTGATTGCATTGGGAGCTGCAATGACCTAGCTGTTGATAGCCGTTGAAGCCCAACCTTGTTGGCTGGTCGGAGAAGAACAAGGTCAGTCCCCGGACTGCCAACACCTGGGTGGGTGATTCTCAAGGCCTGCCGGAAATTTATTGTAATCTATTTGTGGAAACTTCTGAATAAGGATATTAATTATTTTCTGGAGGCGGTTGATACCTGGATAAAGGATGAGGAACATGTGGAATGGAAGGAAGTATTTAATTATGGAATACGAAATTAAAATGAGCAAGTAATAAAAGTCAATCGACTCTTTTGTTTATTAACTTTTAAATACAAAATAAAAATAAAAACAAAGGGATAGTTTAACTAATCTGAATACGTAGTTTGTTCATTTCTAATCATTTTGGTCTGGCTATTATTGTTTTAGACTTGTCAGAGGCATTTCAGTTTCTCGCCAACTTCAGTGAATTGTATTTGAGAAAAGGATGACCAGATCCAATAATAACCAAATGATGTGCCGACCTCATGCAGATTTTACCATAATCTGAGCATATTTAAATGTCTACTTGTAATGTATACCCTCATTAAAGTCTCCTGTCAGGCAGCCATTAGCATAGTTGATACAGCAAGAAAAACTTTTTTCTTTTATCCATTATGAGCAATTGGCAAATAACTAGTGTAATCAATGCTAAGGGCATTCAGAAATGATTTTTATTTATAAATAAAATATAAAATCCTAAGATAGTCGAGACGTTCTGTCACGTCGATCGTACCTCACTCTGCCGAGTATGTCGGGCAACCGTCATTAGCATTCTTTTGGTGCAGATGGCGCCTGCAGACGGTCTCACCAACGTCTGAAGTCGGCGCCCGACCCGAGAACAGGTAGACAATCGGTGACCTTCTTTTGACTTGACCGCCGCCACTACACAGTACAGTCGTTATACTCATTTTCACCAGAAGGGTTACCGCGGTATGCTGCCCTCGCGTCTCACCAGCACGGGTTTTCCCAGAGGCCGTTTTCTGTTTCCCGTCAACCACTGAATTCCGAGGATCTGCTGAATATTTTCCGGCCGATTTTCCCCTACAAGTTACAGGTTGGTGTCATTTTAACCCTTTTGTTTTTTCCTCTGCACGATGTTTTCCTCTTTAACATTGTTTCTTCTACAAGTGAATATATATTTTTTTTCACTGTATACTCGCTGTCTCGCCCTTTTTTATATTTTCAACCGGAATCTTGGTGAAAACATCATCGGATTTGGCCGAGCCAGAGAAAATAAATAAGTGTGTTTGTGTGTCAACTAAAAGGATTTGGAAAAAATTCTTAATTGCTTTGACTCAGATTATTTTCTTCTAATTCTCCTAGTCGATCTCGATAAACAATCAAGGGACGACTAATCTGCTAAAATGTTTCAAGAGAGGAGTCTAAAAATTTAGCAACCTTTCAGGCCAAAAATTTTTCATTCTTTCCCAACATTCTGATGAATTCTTATTAATTTTTTTCTTCGATAATTAAAAAAGAAAGGAAATATTGAGGCCAATAAAAGAATTAAATACACAAGACCTGCTCTTAACAATAATTTCACTTTACGAAAATTCCATTTTTGCGCGAATTATCGTGAAATTGTCTTTTGTCTCGCCGATAACCCTTAAATTACGTGAATTTTAGCGTATTCATGTCCAAAATTGTTCTTATCAAAAGTGCAGTGTCCCAGGACGCCAAGAAAAACAAAAGATAATTGAGCGAACACAGGACGAAAATTGCTTACCATTTTTCCTTCCAAAGTGGGTCGATTTCAAAAAGATCTTTCTACTCAAAAATAAATACATAACATTAAAGAACATTAAAGTACAACAAATAAAATAAAATCACTACTGATCAGATACAAAATATATATAAAACTAAGAAGTTGTCTTGGTATACTAATCTGGGTTATCAACTGGTCATTAAAAAAAAAAACATATAAATTTTCTTCCTAATTAATTTCCTGCCCTATGGAAATTTCTCGGTCATAAAATTGATTCTTAATACAAAAACTTGTACACCTTCTAACATCATACTGTTCTATCGGTTTACAAACCATTTCTTGCAGAATTCTGGAGAAATTCATAAACGCTTTCTATCTTTTATCGGAATACACAATAACAAACAATCAGTTTCGTTCCCGATAAATCTAGGAAAGTGTCATCAGGCTGTAGATGTCATATCTACCTCTCTTGAGCTTTAAGCTATTGAATTAGCGCAGGATTAAGTAAAGAGCCCGAATGGTGTCACTAATTTTTTATTACAAACACACTTAACATAAAAATTATAAATCAGTTTAAATAATTACTTTGGTTAGCTAGGGGACCAACTAAAACATGTAGATTTAGGTAAAGTTTGACAGGAAGGGTTGTTATTTAAAGTCATGTTAATCCTACCCTCCCGTTACAACCTTATTCAGCAATTATACCTGTTCATTTTTCAGGGTTGTCTGGGCCGTGTACTTTATTCTATTTTTCAAGTACCCGGATCCTATTCTTCATAATATACATAAGTTGCTAATACAGCGGTCCTTTCTCATAGTTTCAAACCTGTCCGCAGAAATCTTCAAAATAATATTTTTGCTTAAGAAATGTAAAGCAAAAGCCTATGAGTTTAAAAGCAATGTCACTTTTACTCTCTGACCTTTTGGTACTTTTCATGGACAAGGCTTGGAACCCACACACTATAGACTTAAAAGACGTTCCCAACTGTGTACTACAATACATGACAGGCGATCAAAAGAATGCCTAAACAATAAACGAACTATGTGGATTATGGACTTGAACTGGATAGAAACTGGAAGGAACCAAACGCTCAAACACACAAAGATTCAAACTTAACAATCCAAAATCCTTCAGAAAATAATCGATCCCTATTTCTCTATATCAAACATCACCATTCATACAGATTTCAGCATTCCATCTGTTCATGACCTTCGGCCAGGAACCGATAGCATAAATTCAGCTCCACCTACGATAATTCTCTTTTGTGCATCTGGCTTCCTCCACACTTTCTAACATTCATTCTAGACATAGGGAAGAGGTCACGCGATTTTTTAATCTATGTAGCCTTTAATATTGGAGTACTATTGGATGATACCTATCCAATTTAATCATAGTGGTTGATTTTCGAAATTGAAATTGATTAATACTTGTGGTTATCTTAAAAAGGCTCATAAATTGACAGCCGTCCGCAAGGATAGGCCGAGTAAATAAACAATGGAAATGGAGAGAGGAGATACGGGCAGATGCCATATCAGGCATGCCAATCGATACCACTACTCCAAAATACAATTTTACTAAAAAGTACAAGGTACTGATTCCAGAACGTGAAAAATGGGCCAAAAGACCACCGCTAAAGACAAACTCCTTCTTTGCCGGCTCCAAAACCGACAAGGATACGGGGGCTGGAGTTTTCGGGACGAATCCAAACACTGAATTGTCGGTAAACCTAGATAAATATGTTGTTTTGAACAGTTTTCCAATCTGAAATCATAGAGATTGAACACTGCGCCAGGTACATAAAAAGGCTAGGAATACCCTGGAAGACATCTCCGCTGACAGTCAGACAGCACTAAAGGCCCTAGCCTTAGGCGAGGTGAAGGGAAAGAGTGTTTGGTTCTGCATGGAGGCCCTGATGTCAGCGACACTGATGACCATGGGTTTCTGAGCATTCGGGTCCTAGAAGCAATGGAAAGGTTGACATGTTGGCCAAAGAAGGAGCCAACATGGACTCTCTAGGTCCTGAACCCTACCGTGGCTTAGCATGTTGCCACAAAAGAGGATACATCTTAACATGGATCCTTAATGGGTTCAGGAACCAGGATTCTGGTGGGACTCCTGACAGGGCACTGCCACTTAAGAAAGCACATGCACTGGAGAGGAGTACAGATAGAAGAAACACTGTGCAGATACTGCTAGGAAGAGAAGGAGACCAAAGAACTCGTTTTATGTTTCTGTGTACGTCTATGTAGGCGCAGGTTCTTGCAACTGACAACCCAAAGGACCAAAGGACAGGAAAAACCCAAGCATCATCCCACACTAAGGAGCGGCTGTCAAGGCTATGGGGGTTGATTAACAACTGAAGCTGGCCAGTGAGTTATAAAAAATAGGGGAGCACAATAGATCTACTTAGGTCGAGGAGCAGACTTATGACCGCCTCTTTTATCCCTATCCCTATCTTAAAAGAACAAACATATTTACATAATTTTTTTCATGCTAGACAAAATAATTGGTTTTTAAGGAGAATGGAACCAATTCTAACTGTTTAAGTTGTCCAGAAACATTTTGGTGAGGTCTGCGAGATGATGGAATCTGCAACTTGCTTGGTTTACATTTGAAATGCCATACGCCAGATTTATTTCTTCGCGAAAGCAAAAATTTAATTTACAACAAGATATACACCTGCAAGAGGTAATATTATGCATCGTTTTTTAACTGTAAAGATTTGAATCAAATTTGTTTGGCATCATTGTCCAAATAAACGTTTTTACTATTGTAAAAAATAGAAAAGGTTTTGCTGTTTTTTTATGTCCGATTGTTGTTTTGGATATGTTTTATATGCTACGTTATATGTTATTATGCTATATTTAATGGGGAAAAAACAACATACAACGATACTGGAGGAGAAGCAGATGACTTCGATTGATTTTGATTGATCGATTTTGAAATGACAATGTGATAATGTCTAAGTAATTTCTGTATTTATCTATATTTGATAAAAAATAGATTAAAAAAATGTTCAGTTACAACCACTTCGTGTAAATGATTGTTCTAATTACCGATTTAAACAAATAAAAAAGTAGAACTACCATTTACAAAAAGATAATCTACATACTCACCCAACCTTCATAATTTCTATGCTTACTTATACCGTTAATGTTTCATTTTTTTGTGGAATTCTCGCTCCAAGAAAATTTTATGACATTTTCTTCTATGTGAGTAGAACAACCATTTACAAAAAGTGAAACTACATACTCATCCAACCTTCATCATTTCTTTGCTTACTTATACCGTTAATGCTTCATTTTTTTGTGGAATTCTCGCTTCAAGAACAATTTTATGACATTTTCTTCTAATCTGTGAGTAGACACACCATTTACAAAAAGTGAAACTACATATTCATCCAACCTTCATCATTTCTATGCTTACTTATACCGTTAATTTTTAATTTTTTGTGGAATTCTCGCTTCAAGAACAATTTTATGACATTTTCTTCTAATCTGTGAGTAGACACACCATTTACAAAAAGTGAAACTACATACTCATCCAACCTTCATCATTTCTTTGCTTAGTTATAACGTTAATTTTTCATTTTTTTTTTTGTGGAAATCTCGCTTCAAGAACAATTTTATGACATTTTCTTCAATAGACCGGTCATTTGAACTAGTTCTGTCTTATTTAAGCTCGTTTTCCTTTTCTATTTCTGTGGTTAGTCCGTCAAATGCAATTACTATAATAAATCTATTGTTGCCATGTCATTTTGTCACACTATTCTGACATAAACAGCGATCATTGGCGGCTGAGATCAAAAATAATCAAACCTGACATAATTCATTCCAAATTTTATTGTTGTGAATGTTTTAAGCTCGGTTTGTTTTTTTATACTTTGCCTTTATCCGGAAGACTATTCGCGTTTTCCCGTAGGAAAATACCTTCACTGAATAATGCAAGTTATATAAACACAGTTAGATGGAAAGAATGTTTTTTTGGCATTTTGGTTTTAGACGATGATTTGCAGTTGTTTTTTTGTATTGTGGATCGTAACCAACGGCGTCCGTTAGGAATTGCGAGATCGTCGGGAAACTTTTATATTTTTTGCGAGCGTGAAGTCTTCTATGAAGTCTTTCTTGTTATCGCTTACAAATCATGGCCGGTCTGCATGTCATAGAACATTGTAAAAAAATCACAGACAGGAGTGGAATGATACGATGAAATAGAGATTTCAAAAGTTAGGTTCAAAAAATCAGCAAGCATCCAAAAAGCTTCTTTTTCTTGAAAATCAGTTTAGTCAAAAAAATTTAAAACGGTGATTGTTCAAGGTTGTTCAAGGCTAATGACAGTCGTTATCAATTTGAAACGAACAGAGAATCAAAAGAAGCCAAAGATTCCTTTCGAACTTTATTTTCTTAGTAAATAATTTTCGCCTAGTTGTTCGCTATGAAAGGGACAAAAATCACGTTTCAAACCATTCATTTGTTTTCCTCGATTGCTGAACAGGAAAGGCTTCCCATTAATTAATAATTAACATAGATTAACGATTGCAACTCACGCCTGAGGTTTGAAAATAGGAGAACGCACTTCCTTCTGGTGTCGCCAACAAAAGACGAGTTTTTCGCGGTGCTGAGAACATTTCTCCGTAAACGCGGTTGTCAAAAATGTCAAGGTGAAGGCATAATCATTTTGAACCACTTGCAAGAAAAAGATCACCTCTTCGATTATCCAAACGCTGGGAGTTTTGTGAAATTTGTGCCCGTTTTTCAAAATATCACGCTCAAATCTTTGGATTCTGTTGCGTCTTTACAAAATTGCGTTTCAGAAAACATAATCGGGTCGAGATTCGAATTTCCATAGGGGAAAAATGTCGAAATGTTAGATTTTCAAGGTTTGTTTTTACTTGCGATGAAAGTATCGCATTACAAAAAGGAGTGGCATGACGAACTCTTCCCGTTTCCAGAACAAGTGGACCATAAGAGTGAATTGTGATAGGTTTTCAAAAATTAATCTTTAAATTTACATTGAAAGGGATACAAGTGGGCGAAGGACGAAATCCAAATTGCCAAAGTCAACAAGGATATCCTATCACACACGCACGCACACTAATAATCCCTTTAAGGGTTCCTGGTTCGAAGCCCAGTGGCCCCCTGAATCCGAATCAATCGTAATGGTTTATTTTATTTTTTTAAAAAGTCTCCCGGGTTTGGAATTAGAAAAAATTAAAGGGTAACAAAAATGATATCATTAGATCAATAAGATAAATTAAACTAATTCCACCACTGAAAGTGGACTACTATAGAAGCGTATCAGTCAGGCAAAGCAGCGAGACTAGGCGGACCAGGATGCTTGGAGTTCATCACCTGGCAGACCACAGCACACAAAAAAAAACAGTTACTACTCTAACTAACCAAAATATCTCTCTCTCTCTCTCTCTCCCTCTCTCTCTCTCTCCCTCTCTCTCTTTCTTTCTCTCTCTCTCTCTCTCAGTCTCTCTCTCTCTCTCCCTCTCTCTCTTTCTTTCTCTCTCTCTCTCTCTCTCTCTCTATCTCTCTCTCTCTATCTCTCTCTCTCTCTATCTCTATCTCTCTCTCTCTCTCTTTCTTTCTCTCTCTCTCTCTCTCAGTCTCTCTCTCTCTCTCCCTCTCTCTCTTTCTTTCACTCTCTCTCTCTCTCTCTCTCTCTCTCTCTCTCTCTCTCTCACACACACACACACACACACACACACAAATAATCACTGTAAGGGCCCCTGGTTTGAATCCCAGCTCCTCGGGGGCTGAAATGAGAAAAAGTTAAAGGGTAACAAAAAATGGTACCATTAGATCAATATACTTGAGTGACCCCTTCTTTCAGGTCAGCCAGGGAACGTCTTGTTCTGACTCCCCTGTTATGGCCGGAGTCCCATTGGGTAGTATCCTCGGTCCGATCTTGTATTAAACCTATACTGCTGACCTCCTTACCATCCTGGCACATATTTTCCCACATCTGCGGATGATGCTACTATTCTATCCTCCAATGAAGTTCCCGTCCTTTCCCATCGCCCCTTACACGCTCACCTAATCAAACTATAACCTTTACCCTCCGACGTGGAATAATGCCACTACTATATCTACATCACATATCCGTTCTTATAGTTAAACACGTCCGCCATTTTGGGGTGTG
Source organism: Cimex lectularius (assembly GCF_000648675.2). NCBI lineage: Eukaryota > Metazoa > Arthropoda > Insecta > Hemiptera > Cimicidae > Cimex > Cimex lectularius. The sequence goes on along the minus strand of NW_019394146.1, from coordinate 135,237 downwards.
TATATCGAGAAAAGATTGACTTTAATTCTACATACAAGGCTAAAAAAGCAGTAACTGACTAGTCGCTACAAAAAAATGTCGCGACATCTAGACAAACGATCCCAACTGACGCTTCGCAACAAACAACTGATATACTAGACAATAATAAAACCTATTTGGACATACTGCATTGAACTGTTGGGTTCAACCGAACTATTCTAATTATGATTTCCTAATCCAAAATCCAACGGAAAATAATAAACGCTCCCTTCTACGTATCTAACCACACAATCCATTATGACCTTAAAATTCCTGTTGTCAAAATCGCGATTCATAAAATTCCACTACTCCCTTTCCATCACACCCCCATCCTTTAGTTTTACCTGACATCCCGAACTATCCCCAATAATCCCCCAAGGAGATTGAAGCGGCAGTGGCCTCGCGACCAACTGCCATGTTGATCATAAGGTAAAATGGCCTCTGTTTCGGTAGCAAAAGAAAGATTATTATATACCAAATCCCTATTAACAACGCTAATATTACCGGGATATATGCTCAAAAGCGGTTTCAGGAAAATGTTGTTCCATTGCATGAGCGACGTTTAGTAATTGCTGAAAACTATAAAATCCGATGGATCACAATCGAGAGGCCAATAGCAGACCACAATGAGTAACGTCCACCAACACAATCCCAAAATTCAAACATATTTTGCGTATTAGTACCAAATTTAGTCACTTCTTACTCTAGTCATAGGCTCTTGGGTGGTAAAAGTTTTAGAATCGATCAAAAATAATGTGTTTCAGTTTTAATTCTTTTCAATGTTTCATAGCGCGTAGACCCAAGTAGAAGTGTCATCACTTGACGTGATTCTTCATACCCTAGTGCCATTTTTGTCTTTCACTTTATGCATATCAATTTTACTTATAGTATAAAAATAAATACTGTTTAAGAAATAACTTATTTCTAAATAATAACAATCTAAATCCACAACTGAAAGTGGATTAATGTCGAAACGTGCCCGGCAGGCAAAACAGCGAGACTAGGCGGACCAGGAAGATCGGAGATTAAGCTGAAGCCATTACATTTCGTGGTCCGATTGACCAAATAACTTATTTCAATTAATTAATCTTTTTATGTAAAGTATTGGTTGAGATGAAAAAGTTAATGTTACGAGCGGGATTCGAACCCCACGACCTTCGGCTAAATACGCCGCTCTCTACCACTTGAGCTATCGTGACTTCGATCCTCTCGGACGCCAACTCCCCATCTCAACCCAATTTTCGAATTTTCCCTCCTTTTTGCCATTTTTCAAATGTGTAATCGGATTGGATTCTCGACGACAAATGAAATGGCCACGGAGAGCTTTAGTGAAGATATACTTCGTTTTACTTATTAAATCTGTTATATTTCGTGGTCCGATTGACCAAATAACTTCTTTCAACTAATTAATCTTTATGTAAGGCATTGGTTGAAATGAAAAAGTCAGTGTCCCGAAGTTGGTGTCCGAGTGGATCGAGGTCACGGTATCTCAAGTGGTAGAGCAGCGGCGTATTTAGCCGAAGGTCGTGGGGTTCGAATCCCGCTCGTAACACTAACTTTTTCATCTCAACCAGTACTTTACATAATGATTAATTCATTGAATTAAGCTGAAGGTTCATCACCTCGTAGACTACAACACAAAAAATAAAACAGTTGTTACTCTGTTGAACTGATTGTTGAACACTAACCAAGGGTGCATTTCATCCCTTTCTTGACATGATTCAGTAGCTCATTAAGGATTTTATACAAAAACAACCGAAATAAAATATCCGTAAGCCTATTTTAAAATACTATAAGAGTGTTTTGATTAAATTTGTCGATACGGTTCTCAATGTTTTTCTCGGCGGTTCATTTGCAAAAAAACCCGTCAAGGGTGTTAATTTAGAAGGATGATTTTTCTTAAATACCCCCGTCTTCATCACACGGTGTGAAAGAAAAAAATTTGAGAAGAAGAAGAGAAGTTCCGCACGAACAGTATGGAAATCTGTTGTTGCTCCATGGTGAATGTGCCAAAGTTTATGCCCTAGGGCCGATTTGCCAACTCCATGAAACAATGAGGCACTCTGCTTTTAATATTTTACCGATTTATATATCCAACTAACTTAATTTACTAGAAAAACATTAGTTTATAATTATTCCAATTTACTATTCTATCGATGTGGATAGGTATGTGCTAAATATACGAGAAGTACAGAAATTTGTGTTGAAAAATATAAATTGGATCAGTCTTAATCGTAAAAATTGCTATGCTGGCTTTTACAAATCTATACCTGTCTGATAATAAATCAACTGTAATAAAAGTTTCCATGCCTTTCCGTATTTACAACCGCCGGTTTTTCACAATACGCGTGTCATTATGCAAACTGCAGAGGCCTTTCCTGTTAAAACTTTCGGCCTGGTGTTGGGAAAAGGCTGACCGATACTTCTATTATGACTCGGCGTTGTAATTTTGACTGATGCCTAACTGCCAATTAAATTGCCAAGGGCTTTCTCATACAGTCGATTGTCCTAGAAATTTCTAATTGTTTTCTTTCACGGTGGCTAGTTTTACGTCTTTCCACCGATTTCGGTTTAAAACCGTGTCCGAAAGATTTTTTTTTGGCGTATGCGCACTTGATCGAAATGGCTCTAGGAAGGAAGACGTCCATCAACTCTCGATGGTTCTCACACAAATATCCTACAAAAACGTCTCAACGTGAACGCTAATTCCAATGAGAAAATTAATTACTGATTTTCACGCCAGTGGTCCATTCCATTTTTGGGTTTATTGACTTTGATTAATACGAATTAACATCTCATCTTTCCCTAGACACTGTGTGAATTAAAAACGTTTCCATCTTTAATTATGTGCATTGTTCTTTGTTGCTCAGTAGAAAATAATTGGAAAATTTTGCCTTGCCCTTAATATTCCATTATTATTGTACTGATTGTGTTAAAGGAACCCAATTTTCATTTGTTATACGAGATGTTATTGTACCCTTCAAAAATATAATTTTCTCGTTGTTGTATATATTGGGTTGTCCGGAAAATAATGCAGGATTTTGGTATTAAACAAAAAAAAAAGAAACTAGTTACTTTAAAGCAATGTTCTTTAATCAAAATAATTTCCCATACTCTCAATACATTTCTCCCAACGTGTTGGTAACTTATTAATTCCGTCTGAGTAGAATTCAGAATTTTTAGAATTGATAAAGTCAATAAATGCATTTTCCAGTTCCGTTTGATTTTTGAATATTATGTGTTGTAAGTAGTGGTCCAGGTGTCTAAAAAAATGTTAGTCAGTAGGCGAGAGGTCCGGAGAGTAGGGTGGGTGAGGCAAAGTTTCATAGCCAAGCTCCAATAATTTTTGTGACGTTACACGTGACACATGTGGTCGAGCGTTGTCATGCAACAAAATGGGCCCTTTCCGATTGACCAAAGAGGGCTTCATTACTGCCAATTTCTGATGCATGGTATTAATTTGGTTACAGTATGATTCAGCATTGATGGTTTCGCCAGGATTTAAGAAGCTGTAGTGTATTAAACCAAATGAAGCCCACCATACCGTAACCATTACCTTTTTTTGATGAGTTGGGGGCTTTGGAAAATGTATTGGAGCTTCTCCTTTGTCGAGCCACTGTCCAGAATCCACTTTTCGTCACATGTAACAATTCTGGCCAGAAATGGGTCATTTTTGTTTCGACAAAGAAGTGATGCACAAACATCAAAGCGCTGATTTTTTTGGCGATCGTTTAATGAGTGTGGAACCCAATTTTCGAGTTTTTTCACTTTTCCAATCGCCTTGAGGTGGTCAGCGACGGTCGTTTTACTGACTTTGAGTTGCTCTGCAAGTTCTCGAACAGTTGTTTTGGGGTTTTCTTCCACCACTGATCGCAGAACATCATCATTAAGAGAGGAAGGCCTTCCACGACCTTCTTCATCTTCAAGGCTGAAATCTCCCTCCCGAAATTTTTTAAACCACCTTTGCACAGTGCACTCATTAACACAACCCTCGCCCCAGACTTGGTTAATGTTTCTAGCCGTTTGGGCTCCGCTTCGGCCGAGTTTAAACTCGTAAAAGAAAATCGTACGAAATTCTCGCTTTGACATTATAAGGATGACTGAATTATTTCCAAGTAGCGGAATGCTACAGAGGTAAACAAACAATATCATTTGGAAGAGGATTAATAAGTGTTGACATTCATACAAATGAGTAATCCTGTAAACGTAAACAGAATATTTTATATAGATTTTTTTTAATGAAAACTTAAAAACCTGCATTATTTTCCGGACAACCCAATACATCGAAAAATTCCACCCATTTGATTTTTTTTCATTTTATCGATAAAATAAAAATCTGCCCTTAATTTGTCTCATTGTTTTTATCAATAAATATTTGATTAAGCTATGTTTTAAATTTGGAATATCAATTAGAGGTAAACACACTTAATCCTTAATCCAAAACAAGCATAAAGGATTTTTCATTGTTTACTTTTTACGGAATTTAAAATGTTTATTCAGACTCATTTGAATTCTGCAGCAATAAACTGTTTAAATTTCATCTATTTTTTTCTTAATTTCAATTTGTAAACTGAATAATGCCACTTAGTGCTGAGGATGCTGCGCGTGGTGAGGCATTTATTGATGATGGACGTTCCATCAGTTATGCGGCTATTGCCATCGGAGTTCTCTAAGGCCTGCGAGACATTTTCCAGAAACTGAGTCCTACCATAGAAGGCCAGGTTCTGGACGCTCTAGAGTAACAGAACCACAGGATGACCGTTTTTTGACTTTGAGAATTTTGCAAAACCGGCACCTTATTGTTGTCCAAGCGATTCATCAGCTCCAGGAAGTTCGAGATGCCCAAATTTCTGAACGCACTGCTCGAAGAAGAATAAATCAATATGGAAAATTTGCCCTGTGGCTTTTCGCTCCGTAAGAGGACCAGAATTGACCACAACACACGAGTTGCGCAGCTCGCATTTGCTCGAGAACTCAGCCATTGATCTTTGGACGATTGGTCTGCTGTACTTTGCACTGTTAAGTGAAGATTTGCTCTACGATCTTCAGATCCACGTGAAAGAGTGTGGAGAAGGTGAAATGAAAGGTATGAAGACTGCAATTTTTCCCAGAGCCAACCTCTTCAACGTAGCTCATTGAATTTCAATAGAGAGCCTTGTTCGTGGAAGACCTTTGACGTTCACTCGCTATGTGGATTAAATTTTCGAACATCATGCCTATCCTTGATGAAATCCTATTCTTATGCACGATAATGCCCGTCCACATAGCTTTCGCATAGTACAAACGTACCTTCAACAGCCTAACATCAAGGTTTTAGCCTGGCCAGCCCGTTCTCCAGACTTGAAGCCCATCGAACATTTATGGTATAACCTCAAAAGCCGAATAAGAGCACGTTTATCACTTCCTGATACATTCAACGATCTTGAAAGTACTATTCGTGAAGAATGGGCTAACCTCCAGCAAAGAGTCATTTCCAGGCTGGTAGAAAGTATGCCGAGCCGTCTTCGAGGTGGAATTAAGACAAGTGGAGGAAATACGCCATATTTAAGTATAAAGTGTATTGAAGTTTTTGAATTAAAAATCTAGAACAAAATTAAAACAAATTTTATCTGTCCGTCTTTTTTTTTTCATTTTTAATTTTCCTTAGCAGTTTACTATTTTTTACTTTTTTGGACAAAGACTCAATTATTAAACGTTAAAAAACCTGAAACTTTGATTAATATATACAAATCAAGTTATATTACAAGGAATTTTTTCCCTGTGAGTGTATGTACAATAAGTATAAATAAAAATAAGAGTACAAGAAATATACGCAAAACTACGAGACTAAACAGTTCTCCTCATTCTGTTCTGTTTTAATATTTTATTTGAAGATTAGATTATTTAGGCTGTAAAGGTTAAATTCCTAATTTGTATGTTTGTTCAGTTATTTTCTTTGACCTTGTTCGATATAAATCTAGGATCTTACAGCTGCCTTCAATGATTGTCAAAAGTGTGTTCAATTTGAAAATTTCTATTGGCAATAAATGAAGAATATTTGCCAAGAGTGCTGGTCGGTTTTTGATCGAATTATACAAATATTGGTTTTATCGATAAAAACGTAACAGGCACTTTATCATTTTTAGCTCCGCTATTTATTTGTTTGTTTTCACCATTGACAAGTTTTTTTTTTGCCTCGCACGATTGCTAGTTTTGGTCTTTCTTTCAGAATGCCTACTGGCGTATGCTTGAGATTCAAACAGAACGCCTGGAAGAAAGAATTTTGCAGCAACTGCTACAGACTGAGAGAAGAGCACAAGAAAAACGAGGACGTCAAGAAATTCCGTTTTCACCTCCCGCTGAAAGAAGCATCCCAGGTATCTCATTAATTTTGTATTGTTTTTCAAGTTTCTCCACCTTTAGAACTGAGCCTTAAGGTCAACAAATAACACTGACAACATTAACGTAATAATCGAATAAACCCAATTAACAATATTTATTTATTTATTTGTATATTTTGCTAAATAATTGATTATAATATTGGCAATATAGTAATTTGATTTTTTTAAATTTTTCTCTGCCCTCTAAAACATACGCTTATTAACTCTAAACTTATGTTTTTTGATTATAGCTGATTTTCTCTTGGTTAGATTTACACAATTTAGATAATTGTTGTTTGATAGAAATGATAATAATAAATTTAATGTGTGGTGATTAGTGACCGTTAATCGATAATTATTCAGAAATCGTGAGATGCGGTCTGGTGTGATGTAGGTTTCAGAAAAACATTTTCTTTATCGTGCCAACGTTTCGATCTTTATTGAGATCATCTTCAGGGCTCAAAGTGTTTGTCTTCTGTGTAATTGTGCCATTCTTGCTTCAGGGCACTCTCAACACGACACGCAAGAATGGCACAATTACACAGAAGACAAACCCTTTGAGCCCTGAAGATGATCTCAATAAAGATCGAAACGTTGGCACGATAAAGAAAATGCTTTTCTGATACCTACATCACACCAGACCGCATCTCACGATTTCTGAATAATAATAAATTTAATAATATTTATATCTTACATGTTCTATGTAGTTGGATTTGGATTTGGATTTGTATAAGCTCAAATCCGCATTTGAATATACGTATATATAAACATTTGGAGAGTTGAGAGTACATTTCTCATAGTCCACTGGGAATTCCAGCTTTTGTAATTACCGGCAGACCTCGAGAATCACCCACCTCGAGTGTTGGCAGTCCTGGGTCAGACGACGGTCTTATCCGTCCAGCTACGTGGTGCTGTGAGCAGCTAGTCAATTCAGCACCCAAGCAGTTCCGAGAGAAAAAAATAGTGAATTTGATAGTACAGACGTTAAATTTAATATGATTACTTTGCTCCATATACTAAAGAAAAAATGACCATGGTGAACCTTAAAAACCAAAAAACCTCTTGCCGGCGAACCAGTTTCAATTAGGTTAACTAGACCAAATCAATTCTCGTTGATTGGGACAAACAGGCGTGTTTCAACGTTTAGCCATCTACAGTGATAGTATCGCTAAATTGTACATTAAATTGAGAGGTTTATAGACCGAATATCAGCTGAGGACATCACCGACCTTCGTGGTGTTTTCGTTCTTTTTGTGCTTTTTCAATCCGAAGTCAGACTTCGGTCTTATCCGTAGCCTCCGAGATTGGAATGCTGTTAACGGATAGGCCATTTCAGCACCTAACATGTTCAGTTCCTAACTCTAAATTCCTTCACACTCACATTCTTACTTATTTAATACCAATCACTCAGTTAGGGTGGTAGAATACTCGATATTCCTCTAACATCCATCACACCTATTTATAACTGAAATAATTGAGGGTCGATGGAATATATCCATCGACCCCTCTCACACTACACATTCACACTAATAAATACATTCACTCACAGCCCACGCTTGGAACACGTAACTATCATTACTACAATAAAATAACCCTCATGCTCATATTGGGTGGCATTCCTACACGCTTTCTGCACGGAACCAAGGAAATACACTCTTCGAGGTTGGTTATATTATACATCGAGCAACCTTTCTCTGCATGCTGGACGTATATGCAGGATTTGTCTTAAAATTAAGTTTCCGTGTCATCATTTAGTGTCCTATTAGTGAGGCTAGTCAGCTTCTAGAGCCACCAACGAGAGCTTCTCTGCCATCCGGCACTTTGACGTTGCTACTTTCTTTTAATCATGCTTTTTACTGCGGTTTACTGTTTTTAGCGGACTGCGGTGGTTGTTCAATAATACCAAGCATTTGGAATAATTAAATAAATAACTGTCAATGCATGTAATAAAATTACAATATACAACGCAAAACTCATAAAATTGCAGTGTTGAACGTATCGACTTTGTCCGCAAATTGAAAAAATTTTGAAAATCTCGTACAAATTTTGGAAAATGTCCAGGTTGGTCAATAACACCAAGAATCCGCAATAATTAAATAAATAACCGTCAATGTGCGTAATTCCAAAATTCAACGCAAAAATCATAAAATTGCCGTGTAGGATGTATGGACATTGACCTCAAACTGAAAAATGTTGAAAATCCCTTACAAATTTATAACTCCAAATTTATCGTTTCGTCGTTTATCACAGTAGTTTTGGCCATAGCCGAAACAATGTTTCCCGTTGTACTTCTGCTCGTAGGACTTTAAATAAAAGAAGAGGTGCAAGCTTCGAGGAGAGGGATATTGCCGATTGGAGGCAATAAACGGTATTTGAGAGCCTCCTTTCAGCCAGGTCACAGCCGCATTCATTCACAAACCCTAAATAAACACTTAATAAAATGTTTCTAAAAAGAAAGGAGAAAAGAAGTCTGCTAGGAAATAGTAAGTGGATACTGGCGGGGAAAAAGTTTGGCTTTCTGATATTGGTTGGGGATCTTTACAAGTGTATCTAAAAATGTAATAAAACAACCAGATGGCACATTAATCACAGATTGGTACCAAAAACCAAGAAACTGAGATAAACACAGCATCAATTACAGAACAGATACATGTAAACTCAGTCGCAGCTACGCCAATATCATTAATCAAATTCAATGCAGATAACATACCTATATCATCACATTACATTCCACACATCAAATACTTTTCACATAGTCTAATTTTCCAACAATTTAGCTTTCCTTTTCCTATTTATCCCCTTTCTATATAATCCTGAAAGGACAATCTGGCCGAACTGTTACCAACACATTGTTCCCCTTTGTCGGCTTATTTCACTTCAAAGAAGCCGACGCCTTACACAAAATTGTCTTTTATATACCGACTTCATTCCCCACCCCTTCAATACCAAACATATATAAACATAAAACAGAAAAATCTCACTGGCACTCTCAACACGACACGCAAGAATGGCACAATTACACAGAAGACAAACACTTTGAGTGAGTAGAAATACTTTGTTTGAATATAAAATATGCATTGTATAAATTCACTTTTCCACATCCTAAATGTAGTTGTTAAATGGAAACATTGTTTGTAAATCCCAGGCCCTGAAGATGATCTCAATAAAAGATCGAAACGTTGACACGATAAAGAAAATGTTTTTCTGAAACCTACATCACACCCGACCGCATCTCACGATATCTGAATACCTATAGCTAGTGAAATTTTTATGTTAAATTCCCTGTCTGAACTGAAAAGAGTTTTTCAATGAAATTTGAGTTTTGGTTTGCTGTTATAAGGTCATGTTAGAAACAGAGGATGTACACTTTTATAATTAAACAATGCTATATCGGGCAAATTAATTTCAAAAGCCAGTAGGAAATGATTAATTAATGAGCGGCCAAGGTCCGAAGGTGGTTTGAAACGTTTCAGCCTGGAAATAGCGAACACCGGACCGAATTGTGATATTTGTCTGCTGCTTGAACTTTCCAAAAAGAAAACAGTGAAATTGAAAAAGTTCAATAAATATTTCATCACCCGACCTTTGAGAAATTGTGGTTTTGTAAATTTTAAAAATTCTAATTTAAACAAATACAAAGTGCCTTAGCTCGACGGTGTAAATTTGTTCTGGTTTCTCGTGTATAATATAGACGTGCTGTTGTAGAAAAACAACTTCTCGGTAATCATTGGACAAGAAAGTGTATTTCCGTTTACGTTTTAAGAATGGGAAAAGAACGCGTTTCTCTTTTCACCTTTGGAATAAACATCTGGCGGGATTTTTTCCTTTTCCCTAAGAACCCCTTGGTTTAACTAATTTGTAGTAAATCCAGATTGTCACCTGGCTCGACTACTTCCAGGACGTTTTCGTCTCCTTTCTCAAGAAAATGTGATGTCGAATAATTCACGCCTGTTAAGAGTTACTGCAAATTCATGTTAATAGTATTTTTAGTAGTTTCAATTATGTCAAAAAATTTACGTTGTTTTTATGAATAGTTGAAATAAATAATTGTTTTTCTTAATCTTCATTATTTGTACTATTTTACAAATGTTGTTGTATGAAGATCCAACGCTATGCACTTACGTAAAAAACCTGAGACCTGATACAATCACCACCCAGCATGGTACGTGGCATTCAAATAAAACTGGAATAATTATTTAATATATTCATACTAGGAAATAAATAATACCAAAAGGGTATTAAAGTGGAGAATACATGTTATAGTGATCAGCACACATCACTCTACTAGGTCCGTCTACTTTCTCAAGGGTTTAGATGTCGCTGCGTTTCGGCTTACAGCAGCATTCCCAAATTCTCGGTCGTCCTTAAAAGGATAATGAGGATCTTTAACGTCCGTACCTGGTTCAAGGCCTTACTGGACGTTTTGGTTCTCAAGATGAGATGACGCACCTCCGCTCACGACTGAATGTGTGTTACAGCCGCAAGCGTTGGTGTAGAAGCTGTCCCAGCCCAGAGGGGCCGAGACGAACCTCATCACTCTCCGCTCGCTCATTCCGAGTGGTCGGGTCTGCATTGTACATCAGACGTATGCCGCGCGTCAAGGGTGGCTGAAATGCATCAGCTTAGTCTCCCACGCACTCCCTAGATAGAGAAGGCCACTATCTCTCAGAGTATTGGGGCTCCTCCAGCGTAAGAACTTCCGGATACGCTCCGGCCGCGGTTTTGTTTAAAGTGAAATTGCTAACCACCCCCTACAGGAGACTGCCTTCGGTAAAGGACGCCATCGTATAGGCACCACCGACCACTATCCATTCCCATCCGTCACTTCTCACGCATTCTAGGGACTCCGTCAGAGTAGTCTGAGCGTCCTCAACGCTATACGCTTCGATGGTCCGATCCTTCGTATCCCGTGAGGCCGGGGTTAACAAAGGTCATACGCAAGTCCTAGGGTCACAGATAGAAGAACAGCATCTTCTCTAAGTTCCCGCCAGGAGCATGGCTTACACCATCATCAGGGATAAAATGTTCAGTTTCAGTTCCTTCAGGCAGTTTATTCACTGAATATATCTAAACCGAAAACATGTTTGAGCGGCATCTAAACGTACGAAAGAATAGACAGGCTTCGTAGAATGATCAAGCTCTGAGCACTGAACAGTTAAACAGCACCTGTTCTGTTTCTAGCCTCAAATGCTTAGAAAAGGACGGGTTTTTTAAATTGTCGATTAAGTTAGTTGAGAAAACAAGTGTTTTCAAACTACAACACGAACTGCTGAGCGTAAAATTTTGTCGACCTCACGTCTGCATTCAGGGTGCTATTCCTGATATACCATGGATCTCCTGTCATATCAGCCTTAGAATTCTAGTTTCAATAGTTTTTTTAATTTACGAAAGCAATTGCCCAAATAATGCAGCCATACTGCCAAATCATTTTTGTTTTAACTAATGCATTTTACAACAATGCTTTCGTTTTTTGAACTTCAGAAGATATGAGCATTCTATGTTAGTCGGATACAATCATATATACCAGGTTTCCTATGCTCAGTATATATAACACTTTTTGACACAAATGAACAGGACAAGTTTCGAGTTTGATGGATTAACGATCATTCTTCAACGTTGAACCGATTGAACTGGAATAACGAAGTTCTATCATTTTCCTTGTGGTGACTGTTTGATGACGTAGATAGTGCTAAATCTCAGGGAAAAAGATAATTTTCAGTCTTCTGTCACACACAAAAAATAAGTAGAGAAGTCTGAGAAGGTTCGCTTTTATTATGGCTATATATAACATCAAATCTCTGTTATAGGTGTCTGATCGGAACTCTTTTACCAGTAGATGTTCATGCAAGACTTTGTGCTTTTCCGCAGCAATAAACGTTTTGGTTGTTTCGTATCATTTCCGTGTGCCTATCTTCGCTGGTTTGGTTGCATGCAGGGTGCTGTTTTTTAACATATCATGAAACATCAGCAACATCCTTAGTATTTTGTTTTAAACAGTTTGGATTTTCTTTGTTGGGTAAATGGAAGAATATGTCCAAATAGCACAACTATACTGTCAGGCGGAATCAGTTGAAAATGCGTAGGTTTTTAAACGTGCAACTATAGGATAATTAGGTGTTTCTCTTACATGACCTCGTTTTCTGGACTGCTGAAGATATGAGCATTCCAATTTGTGACTTTGATTATCATACACCGATCCTCAGCTCGATTAATGCGTTAATTTTCTTATGCTTGATGTCATGGATAGTTCATCAAGAAATAGCATAGGGTAGCCATACACATAAAATAAATACAGAAGACCTAGAAGGTTTTGTCTATGAAATCAAAACTCTGTTATAAGTGAATGACTTCTTTTGCGGTGAACTGTCAATAAATAAACCTATAGTTTTGGTTGTCTACGATTATTTTCATGTGCAAATATTTGCTGTCTGCATGCGGGGTGATGCCTTTAATGCTATGAAGCTCCAGTCTTCAGCTTTTGTGTTCTGTTTGGGAGGCAGAAGCAGATACCCAAATAACACAACTATCAATAACTTCTAAAGATACCGAGTATCCTTTATATAGGGCATTTGTAACTTTTTGGTAGATAAGTGAAATGTACATGTACTTTTATTGGTGAACCTTTACTCTTCATCGATCCTCAACTCTATTAGCATTTAAGGATAAGTACAGGGACGGACCCAAAACATTGCCTTGAGGCACTCCACTCCAGCTTTAATTTTGTAAGACTGAAATTCCGCTTCCTTTTATGCGATTGAGAAGTTTCATCCCGGTAAATATAATATGAAAAAAATAAGCAGTGTCTGGTACGAGCGCCTTTAGCTCTGCCAGTAGACCGTGATGTCTCGGTCAGATGCTTTCTCCGTTTCGATAAATAAACAGAGACAAGTGGTCTTTTCTTCGTATGAGTATTTCGTCAAGGGTTCATGTAGAGCTCTGAACCTAAACTGTGTGGGTGGAAGTACATTTTCTGAGTGCAGTAACCACTTATCTTCAAAAAAAGCTGTTCGGACACTTAAGACTTCGAGGGAAAAAGTCTGGTCGGTTTTTATAATTCAAATGTTTTTATTTTGTTTTACCTATTTGGTTGAAAATGCTGCCATAATTGAATATTTAGCTTGGACACCAAGTATAAGTAAATTCTGGTAGTCACTTGGATACTTCCGTTTCTAGGTCGATTTGCTGTTAATGTGACCTTTTTGGAATAATAAACATTTACGCACGAAATGGTTGCAGAACGATCGGGTATGACCATAATCTTGTCACTTTTCATATTTGGGTATTTGCCTTTTTTTGTAAGGTACTTTCACCTTAAATCTAAAGGAGACCGTTCAATGAAAAGATTTGTTCATTGATTTCCAGGTCAACAAAGAACAGGGGATGATTAGATAAAGTGAGATTTTTCACATTGGTCCTATATCCGAGGTACTCAAGTTCTTCTTTAATTAATTCTGGGGGCATAGAATAATGTAGGAATAAACAACCCTAAAAATCTTATTTTCTTGAAGCTGATAGATATGATAGTCAGCTTTTGTGTTTTTAAATATCGAATAACTGTTCGATTCGCATCGGCTGATTGAATACCGTTGTATCTTGAACTCTGGATTTACATATAAAACCTTTTTCACCGACAAGGCTGTTCAGAAGGTGAGTAGGTCAGCGTAGTTGACAGTGTTTTTAAGAAATGTAGGTGGTGGTTTAACCGGTCAGGTTGTTTAAACTCAGGTGTTTTGATTTTTTAATTCAGCTCGGATAATGGAGCCAATGGGTTTGCCGTAATAAAACACGGTGGCATATCGGTCATCCTCCGGCTGAATTGTGATGATCACATTTGACAGAATTGTCTTCAGTTTGGTTTCTATTTGCATCTATTAAATTATTTTTCGACGGACTGCCTTTTTTATTCTTTTCATTTCTGAGGGAATTGTCAGATGATGGAGGTTTTTTATTTTTTAAAGAATAAAACTGAGAAGACTTAGAACTCCTCACTAGAGCATAGTTCTGTTCACTTTGATCTTTATTGTGAGCATAAGGGTTTCCAGATTGACACCTAGAAGCTTACCTGATTGCGAACTCTAACCTTGGTGGGTAGCATTAGGCGCACTCACTAACTCAGAAGGAAAGTCAAAAAACCAACTTAGACCCCAATTTTAGGTCGGGTCATAAGTCAATGAAACGAGTACAAAAACGCGTCTGCACTCATGACGGATCGCCTAAGCAAAGCGAACTGGAACTTAAAATGTAATAAATATTTTTACTGAATTACTCTGAAATCTTTCGTTGAAAATACTGGTCCTAATTGGTGTTCTAAACAAAATCCTTTCCGTGCTTGTGAAAAAACATTGCCGAACCCAACGAACTGTGGTTTAGCATCCTACAGGTGGGTTTTGACGCGAAACATCTTTCGTACGAAAACAATGATTAAAGTTATAATTTTCTGCACATCTGCCGAAGCCTGAGGACGATGATTATGCTCGACATATTTTCTCCTGGCCTCGGGTTTCAAACGTCGAAGAAAAAATACGAGCATGTGGACCGGGCTGTCAAACGAAACAGATGCTATTAAGGATCCAAGCATTTCGAATGACGCTATACGTTCAACTTCATTCAACTTGAAAACCACATGGAATCTAGTTTGTTATTTTAAATTATATTCACCTATTTACTAAATATGTACAATTTTGTACAGTTTATAGTCCAAAATACCATCAGTTCTTCGCAAGATTTCGTTAGAATTTTGACATTTTGTGGTCGCACTATTGAGTAAATTTTTTTGGTTTTAGTCAAAGCTCAAATATCCTGCAGTAAGACCCTTGATTGTAAGAAGGAAAAAGGGCAAAACAAAGGCCAGATTCAGGTGGTAACTTGATTTAACATTAAAAAATCAAGGGGAGAATTTACCTAATGGTCCTGCGTTTAATTTCGCTTCATTTTGAAACTGCTGTTCAATAATTGTGCACATTTCCATATCATAAATTTATTCTAGACATTGAGACTTTTTCTGTCAGATGAAAGTTCCTGTTTGTTGACAAGTTTCGTACAATTAATTGTTAGAAATGATTAAACATAATATTTTATTATTGGGTTTTCGATTGTCTGAGAAAAATTGTAAATTTTTAGGCCCTTCAGTCCTGAAAAGAAACGTGCCTAATATTTCGTTTCTGCCTTAACTGAATACTGATTTATATAAGCTCAAATCTGCACATTCACACAGAGAGAGAGAGAGAGAGAGAGAGAAAGAGAGAGAGTGAGAGAGAGAGTGAGAGTGAGAGAGAGACGTGTAAAACGTTGAGCTTATCACGTCCAGCAGTCCTCCGGAATATCCAGCTTCGTAACTTACTTGATATCCGCAGACCTGATCATCTCTGATTTGGTCATCCTTTTCTCAAATTCGAACTCTTCACTGAAGTTGACGAGAAGCTGAAATGCCTCTGACAAGCCCAAAACAATGAAAAAACGAACAAACTGCGTACTCAGATTAGCTAAACTGTCTCATCGTTTTGATGTTGGGTTAGTAAGTTAATAAATAATGTGTGGTGATTAGTGACCGTTAGTTAATGATTATTTGGAGATCGTGAGGTACGGTCTGGTGTGTCGTAGGTTTTAGAAAAACATTTTCTTTATCGTGCCATCGTTTCGATCTTTATTGAGATCATCTTCAGGGCCTTGTGGTAGCTGAACGGATAAGATATTTACGGAATCTCACGATCTCCAAATAATAATTAATAAATAATAGAATAGATTATCTTTTATTACTTTCTAACTTAAATTTTCGTGTTTCACTCCGTAATCAAAGACTTTCTTCCACACATTCCTCACGATTGTCTTCTTTATTCCAGCATCAACCGCCTCCAGAATATAATATATATTTTCAGATGTTTCCTTATATATATTATGTATTATGCAGGGTGGGCGACCAAGATCCGAGGGGTTAAATGCCTGGGTAGACTCGTACCACATCCCTAAAAGGTCCGGGACTTGGTCGGCTCGCGTGTCCTGCATAAACCTCTTGGGGTTGTTCACAAACCCCAAGATTTTGGACCATTTAACCTCGTGGAGTGATTTGGTGATGTCCTCTCCTTCAAAGATTTCAAACCTAGACCTAGCATACCTATCACACTCTACGAGGTAGTGCCTTGCCGTTTCTTCTTTTATTTCGCAAAAACGGCAAAAGGGATCTGGGACAGCCATTAAGAAGAGGTAATTTTCTCAGTAGGCAGTGGCCCGTCAGAATACCTATCAGCCTCCTAATTCCCTTCCTTGAGATAGAGAATAGCCATTTCGATTCTGCTGGTTTGATCGCCTTAACAAACTCTTTCGATTGCCTGTGTACGGAGGATGTTTCCTTAAATATCTTATCCGTTCAGCTACCATGGTTGGGCTCCGGATGTTATCAGCAGCTAGGATATTTCAGCACCCAGTGCAATCCGTACCCAAATCAAAACACATTCATACTCTCAATTACATTCTTTCTTATTTACATACCATTCACTCGGTTCGGGTGGTGAAGTACTCGATATAACTAACCTAATTGAGTGAGTATCATTGGTACTCATCATTCCGCAATCGGCTCTCTCACACAACGCCTTCACGCCAATAAATACATTCACTCTCAGCACACTCTAAGGACATAAAACTATCAGTGATATATACATAAAACATCCAAGAATCGGAAATGGTGACCCAGATACGGTGTCGTGCACCAGCACAATTCTCATATCGGGTGGCATTGCGGAGCCAAGGAGCACCCTTCAATTAGGTGGGACATCGAGCAACCTTTCTCTACATCCCGACACGTATTGCTAGTTTATGTCTTGACCTTTTATGAGCAAATGGCATCATACAGAAGAAAGAAAATTAGAAGTGTTGAAAAATTCTGTGTTTGTAAATATTTGCAGTTTGGTGTGTATAAAACGTCAATGGTTGTAATAATTATCGCTTTAGCTATTTATAGCCGCAATACGAACTATTTTAATAATTATAATTTTAAAATAATTGATTTCGTAACGTATCACGGAGTTTTACAGTTCACGACGTAGAGATGGAAATGGCATGGAAGTACAAATGGAATGCATAATAAAAGAAGTGAGAATGGAGTCCTTGCTCTTTCGAAATAAGGGATGAAGTTCGTTGCCGATTTAGCAACAGTCAAATATTCATGTAGGAGACACACTTTACGGTCAAAAAGTATGAGTTTGACCAACTTTCCCTTCCGACCAAACGGAACGGCGATGGCTTAATGTCGGCCGATCTGGTTCGTGTATTAATACCTGCTTTCGTTCCACCAGGTCGTGGGCCCAAATCCGTTTACGTTGCGTCATTTTCTTTCGATCACGTACTCATGAACACCCTGTATGCTTATTACGGTCGTACTTTTATGCCCGCCCCCCAAAACACCGTGAGCAGGAAAATATCCTGGCTCAGGGGGTATTTTTATCCAAGCTACCGGGTTCCTCCTCGATGATCTCGTTTTCTTCTGGGATGAAACGGCTCCTCCGTTAAAAATATAACGATACGGAGATTACTCTTCACCAACCAGCCTTTATGTCATAACTTAAAACCATTTTATTCTTTATTTTTTTCAAATAATGAAAATACTGAAACAAACATGACAGTGAAAATTGAGTTTAACAATTGATATTACAGATTACTGTAAACTTCGCTGTATACTGCATTCAGAAACTACATAACTTTTCTCGCAGAACAAAATGTACCCCTAAAGTCCGAAATTGAAAAATACCGAGACATTAGAAAGCTATACCTGAAGCACAGTATTGAGTCAGGTCACTGTGATCATTCGTGCCAAACAACTCCCACAACAATGTAGGAAATATATACATTTTGTTTGGTCTGATAAGAACGATATGCTTTTCTTTGAAAAAGATGGTCAATTAAAAATTAATACAATTAATTAGCCTGGCGATCTTTAATCATTAATATCTTGACTCTGATTGATACACTATCAAAAAATTATTCAGAAATCGTGAGATGCGGTCTGATGTGATGTAGGTTTCAGAAAAACATTTCCTTTATTCCAACGTTTCGATCTTTATTGAGATCATCTTCAGGGCCTGAGATTTACAAACATTGTTTAAATTTAACAAATACGCGTAGGAAAAAAGTGAATTTATACAGTTCAAAATATATTTTTTGTATTCAATCATTATATTAAATCCCAGGCCTTGAAGATGATCTCAATAAAGATCGAAACGTTGACACGATAAAGAAAATGTTTTTCTGAAACCTACATCACACCAGACCGCCTCTCACGATTTCTGAATAATTATCGACTAACGGTCACTAATCACCACACACTATCAAAAGTTATTTAATTTTTTACATATTCACTAGCTACTATTATTAACTACAACATAATGTTTCAATAGTTCATTTCATACAAACACATTTTGCTTTTTTAACTGGCTCGAATGTCTGATTTAATATGACATGAATATATCATATTTGACTTTACATAATTGTCTTTATATACTTTAATATCACAGTACTACTAAGATTATTAACAGCGGCTTTTAATAAATAAATGGATAAATAAATTAAAAAATGGTGCTACAGGTACGCTTATATTTCCAGGATTTGGGAAATCATAGAGGAAGATATTGAATAGGATGGGAGATAGACAGATCCTTGTGGTGTGCTAGTAAAGATGTAAAATGATAATTTAATGTTAAATAGGTTTAGTTTGACATTATTTGATATCAAATGTATAAAAATAGAGGCAGTCAGTAGAAAATATATTTCTTACCTTTTATTTTTTTTACCCTATACATATAGTACATATTACAAATATGACCACAAAACTTTTTTCACACGGTCATAGCACTAACATTAGAGCCTGTGCTGCACCTGCACCTGCACATGCACTGAGAAATCAGCCAATGCTGGAGGGATTAAGGGGCAAGGTCTCGAGGCCATCGTTTTGAAATTGGGAACGGATCAGTTTGTTGACAAAAAGAATATTGGGGTCGTTGTGAATGGTGAGGTTAGTGACATAGTAAAGAGCTTTGATGATTTGTCTGAGGTATGGTAATGAGGATACCAGGAAGCAGGGTTTGTGCTCCCCAGGCACTGCAGCCTTCTGGCTCATTGTACCTTCCTAGTTCCGTAGTTCAGTGCAAAAGACTCAATCCTTCTCAAAAGTATTAGGTCATCGACTATGCTGCTACAATTTATTTCCCTAGGTTTTTTGTATGTTAGGTTAAATCTCCATTGAGCTGTTGCTTCCCGTTCGAAGATGATTTGGGTGGCTTTTCCTCCTCATTGCATAATCTGCATATGGGATCATCATTGTATATAACCATGTTGTGTAATGTTTTATCACATGCCAGTGACCATTAGTATTGGAATTGCAGCAGTGAATCATCATAAGTTTACTGTTTCTAGCGCTGCTAGAGTATATCCACTCTCCTTTTGTTTTATTTGGATCCATTCTGTGATAGAGGATTTTGTATTTATTTTTGTTATCCGGTACAGGTTCGGGGCCTGGTCTTCAGATCTTCCTCTGGCCAGTTTGTCAGCTTTTTCGTTACCCAAAATTCCTCTGGGCCTTGGCACCCAAGACATCATCAGTTTCTTTTGTTTCACCAGGTTTTGGAGATTTTGGTTGCATTCACTGACTAATTTTGATTTTGTCTGATTTTGGTTGGAAGGAGTGGATGCGCTGGATGTTGGATGGCTTGGCAATACCCACACTGTTCTACTCCGTATGCCCAAAATAGGTGCAGTAAACTCTTGTATAAGGTTAGTTTAGTGTTGACTGTTAGGACAGATTTTGGTCTTAGAAGTCTTCGTAGTTTTCCGAGTTTTCTGTTAAGTTGTTGCCTCTTGTCTTGCATGGGAAATCCATGTCAGTCTATGTCTTCCTAAATATTTGACTTGAATGGAAATCGAAGTGGGTGGGACGTTTATAAAACATGCCCATGTACCAGACCCTATCAAAAGCTTGTGCTACTTTTAGGAATGCACCAAGCAATCACTTTATTCCCTAGAGTAAAGGATAGTGCCGACATCTCTCAAACCTTGTTGGATCATGGAATGATGAGGTTAGAAGTTGAATTGGTGAGAAGGAATGATTTTATGAGTATCTAGGATGTCTATTCAGTGCTTTAAAAGGAATGTTAAGGATTTTGGATGAGGATAGAAGAAGGCTGATGGGTTTGTAAGAAGATATGTGGTTGGGAGGTTTGTAAACTAAAGAGATAGAAAACAAAAGATCTTTTTATCTTGCACCAAATCTCAAGTTTAATATAGTAGGCAGTAAATTTAAAAATCTTGGATCTGCAAATCATGGAACAAAAATCATAAAACAAAAATTTATGACTGACTAAAATATACTTCATGGGCTACATATGTTTGGCACATGTAAAATAAGATATAGTTTACTTTACTTATTACAAACTTTCTTCACAATTTACCCAAATTATGTAAAGACTAAAATGATCCTAGATACTCATACACAACTAAATGCCCAACTTGATAATTGAAGCTTTAATATAAAAATTATAAATAAAATGATCTTTGTTCTTTTATCCACGGTTATTCCAACTTTGTCTATTTTTAGGGAATTCTCAACGTAGGCTCCACTAGAAAGGCACAAAAAGTAAGAAAAACTGTGAGATTTACTAAAGAAGAAAGTGAAGTAATAGGTTATGGAGGATTAGAGACTGTCACTGATGATGATGACGATGACGATGATTTTGATAATTTAGACATAGAAAATTTTGAGCCTGGAAGAAAAGACAGTACAGAATCTGACTTGCCCGGCGATGATGAAAAAGCATTAGAAAAGCTCACAAAAATAAATACAAACTTCAATTCCAATCTTGACAATTTGTCCACTAAAAAGTCTCCGCAGAAGTTTAATACGCTTCCGAAAGACAAGACATTAAGACCAATAGTACCATCTATCACATATTCTTTTATTACAAATGAAAATAATTTTGTAAATAATATTGAAGTAGAAGAAAACGCACAAACTCAATCTCTTCCAGTCACTGAAAAGGCTTCTCCTGAAGAGAGTAAACTCAAATGTGATATCAACAACCCTAAACTTGACTCTGATACAAAAATCAAAACTATCATTATAAACGGTAAAAAAGAAGAGAAGGTGAATCCAGAAAGAAAAGCACAGATCACACGAGGAAGTGTAATAACAAAATCCCACGAAGAAGCCAAGAAGAAACTCTGTATTCAAAATATAAAAAAAGGTGAAAAACGCAACTCCCTCCTGGAGAATGAAATAGACGAAGGACAAGAAGGAAACAATATTGAGGTTGTCAAGTGCCAAACAGTAGAAGAAAAAAATGTTAAAAATGTGCAAGATTCACCATCACCAAAACCGGTTCTTGAAGATCTTTCGACATCCGTTGCAGAAAATCACAAAATGACTCTAGAGCCAGTAACGCATATTGGTTGTGAAATACTTCCTGAGACTCGAGAAATGGCTGGCGAGCCAGATGGCAAAGCTGATTCAGATGAAATCGAGAAAGTTACACCTCCTCCAAGATCTTCTTTTCTTCACAGAGAAAACACACCTTCATCACCACCAAAAAAGGTAAGTTATACTAATATTGTATTTCAAGTATAATGTTGTAATATAATTTGTAATGATTTTAGAAGATACCATTACCAGATTTAAGAGTCAAAACAGACAATGCTCTTACACCTCCGCCTCCTGCCCAACCGCCAAAACTTAAAGTGCCTGATTCCCCTCAGAGTTTAAATTCCACACCTGCATCACTTCCTTACCCATGTTCTGACATTCCGTCTCAGCCCTTGGAGACAAACAACCCAATCCTGCAAGAAGTTAAGTGTAAGAGACTCGCACCAAAGCCTCCCGTCAACGTTACTCCTGAACCCCACCCAAGACGGAGGAATTCTCTCGAAGTTATTACACCCACTCTATCAGAAAAGAAGAAAACGAGAGTGCGACAGACTCTGAAAAAGCTATGGTGGTTTGCGAACAAGGAGGAGGAGTCGCCAAAATACGAAAACTTCTATATTCCAACTCACAGGCCTCGACCGCAAATCATTCACCCTTTGGATCTCAACAAGACAGGGGTACAAGTCCTCCCGCCTCAGTCGGTAAGCCTTAACTAGATTTTCCATACAAACATCGTACTTAATCATCTCCATTTTTCATTTTAGACTGTACCAAATGGTTTGCAAAATGGAACTGCAAGGAGTCCAGGTAAGATTTTAGAAGGAATTCCAATACTTACTGGGTATATTGCAGCCAAAATGTTTTGATACAATAGAAATTTTTAAAAAAAGTGGGATTTTTCATATGCAGGGTGGGCGATTAAGACCCAAGGAGTTAAATGCCTGGGTAGACTCGAACCCAATCCCTAAAAGGCCTGGGACTTGATCGGCTCACGTGTCCTGCATAAACCTCTTGGGCCTGTTCAAAAACCCCAAGATTTTGGACCATTTAATCTCGTGGAGTGATTTGGTGATGTCCTCACCTTCCGAAGTCTCGAATCTAGACCTAGCGTGCCGTTTCTTCTTTTAATTCACAAAAACGGCAAAAGAGGTCTGGTAGAATACCCATTACGAAGAGGTGTCTTCTCAGTGGGCAATGGCCTGTCAGGATACCTATCAGCCTCCTAATTCCCCTCCTTGAGTTAGAGAATAGCCATTTCGATTCTGCTGGTTTGAGCACCTTAACAAACTCTTTCGATTGCCTGTGTCTGGCATTAAATTCCACTCCTTTAGGAATTGTTTCATGCCCGTTATTAATACTCTCCTTCGCTGTGCTGATAGAATGAGGTAATACCGGTTGTGGCCCGACAAACACAGTATTTGAGCCTTCTTTGGCCAGGCTATCGCCTCTTCATTGCCATAGTGTCCTTTATGTGCTGGTATCCAAATAAGGGTTATCCTATTCTCACACCTGGAAGTGATCCTATTGATGAGATCAACAGTTTCCTCCACCAGTCTAGATGTTGATAAATCTTTTTGTAATGACCTAATACTGGCCTGACTGTCGGAAAAAATTCTAATACATTTTTCCTTGATTTTATTTTCTATAAGTGTTCTACAACACACATTAATGGCCCAGATTTCTGCCTGAAAAACGGAGGTGTTATTGCCAAGATGGGAGGAGATGCTGATACCTAATTTAGGTATAATGATTCCAGCACCGCTTCCTTACCTTTGATAAGTGAACCATCTGTATAGCAGTCTATGATGGTCCTCATCCGCACTATAGTTGTATTCACAAGGAGTAACTACTTGAAAGTACTTTTCCCCCGAAGGGGTTTTAACCTTTTTATCGCTAACGCTTAATAGTTGGCCGTTAACCTTACTCAACAATTTTTGATTTTTCATATAGTGTAATAGTTATTTTGTGAAAAATGTATACATATATTTTCTAAATAATAAATGTATTCTATTTATGATAAGATAAAATTCAAGGCTTTTGATATATGTTGGGTACGATGTCCTAGATGGTGGCAAATAGAAATAATTTTAATCTTTTATATACAGGTCGACCAAATAAACCTCCGCCACCACC
Organism: Cimex lectularius; assembly: GCF_000648675.2. Taxonomy (NCBI): domain Eukaryota; kingdom Metazoa; phylum Arthropoda; class Insecta; order Hemiptera; family Cimicidae; genus Cimex; species Cimex lectularius. Next base: position 111,327 of record NW_019394146.1, on the reverse strand, counting down.
TAGAAACGAATCCTTGAATTTGTTAGAAAGACTGAGGCCAGCCCAAAATTCCGAAAATGTGTATCAAAACATAGGTAGGTTTGCAAATATGTCAAAATTTCATTAACAACTGTACGATTTTGGCAATTGCAAAGTAATATTTTGTAAGGCGACGGAGGTACCACGGGTAGTGCACCAGTGAAACCGCAACGTTCTGGTAGTCTGAGGTCTAGAACAAAACAGATTGAGGGGGAAGACAATATTTATGAACAGATTGAAGTCGACAGATCTGTTAAAAAGCAGAGTTATTCCGACCCTAATATAGATATCTACTATCCATATGTGGCGTTCAAGGTACGGATGCATTTCACGTTAAAAATATTAATAATTTTTTTATAACAAACACAAATAAATTTTTTCAGAGGGATGAAGACAAAGCACAATATGAAAGAGGCGTTGTGCATTCTACCTTAGAAGGAAATTACAGTGCCGTTGTTATTGCCAATTTAGAAGCTTTGACAAACATGCTACATCAGGTTAAATTATTATTATTTATATTTGTTTTATTGGCTATCAAATTGTCATGTTAATAACATTTTTAGGTCAACAACAAAATTAACGAAGTGCCAAAATTTGTTAAAGACTGTGATAATTTACTATGGAAATCATTCGACTTAGAAGATAAACCTGTTGTAACTATCGGCCAATTTTCTTTCTTCGAGGCAAAATTAAATCTTGACCTTGTGACACTCGGCGTCACAAGGGAAGATTTGTCGCTTCCAGATGTTTTACGTCCAGCCACCGTGTTCAAAGACGTTGTTCCTACAGAACTGCTACAAAACGACAGTGATAAAAAAAGTATTAAAATAAATTATAAAAACTGTGATAAAAATTACAATCGTGGCTTGTTCACAGGTACAATTACCGTTCTACAGAGATTACTAAGGATACATAATGCGTTGGACTATTTCGAGAAACTCGATAAGTCACCGGAAGGCATAAGGGAGGGTGTGCTTGTCCTTCTCAAGATCCTAAATTTCATTAACACAGGAAAAGACACATTATGCATGGAAAATTTTCTGGTCTTTTCTGCTGAGGATGAGCCAACTCCAACCCCTTGTTATTTGCCATCAGTAAGTTTAAATTGGAAAAGTTTTAACATTACTAGATCAATTAATTAAGGTTAGAAAAAAAGAGATGAAAACCTTAATTAATTGTAATGTATTAATTGGTCAAGCAGACCACGAAATTAGTGAATTTAATGAATTAAATGAAGTATACTTCACTAAAGCTCTCCATGGCCATTTCATTTGTCGTCGAGAATCCAATCCAATTACACGACATTTGAAAAATGGCAAAAAGGAGGGAAAACTCATAAGGTGGCGTTGAGATAGGAAGTTGATGTCCGAGTGGATCGAAGCCACGATAGCTCAAGTGGTAGAGCAGCAGCGTATCTAGCCGAAGATCGTGGGTTCGAATCCCGCTCGTGCCATTAACTTTTTTTCATCTCAACTAAAAACCTTAATTAATTATAATGTATTAATTGGTCAAGCAGGCCATGAAATTAGTGAATTTAAAATTACTAGATAGTTTGGTAGTTTCTGGTCATTCTGTATCCTCGCTATTTTGGTCTGTCACTTGTATTTTGATATTTTACCCAGTTCGGTGGGTCCACAATAGCAGATAAAAAGACGAGAATGATTGGAAACTAACAGCTCGATGGTTGTTCAATCCGCAACCTTAAAAAAAAAATAGTTCAAAACAAATGCTTATATTGCAATTGAACGGTAGGGATTAGTTTGAACTGCTGCCTGTTTTATCATTATAACAATTTTATCTTTATAAGTTTTCATCTGATCGTTGTGATTTTATATTTTTTCTAATTGTAATTTTACTCTGTAGGAAAATGAAAGTATGCCCAGCAAGGAAGCCGTGCTCTCATTGGTCAGCCGTTTCCTGAAAGATTTGCCATTGGAAAATGTACTGACTAAGTGCAGCGTTAGCGAGATGGAACAAGTCCTGCAGGTTTGGCTCTGGGGCCCGACCAAAGTCCTTTCAAACTTCACCCTTCAGCACTGGCTAGATCTCGAGAGGGCGAAATTTCTCCAGGCCGTCGTGTGCAGCAACCCGTCGACCCTTCAAAAGGAACATCTCAAGTTCCTCGTTCAAACCTCCACGCCTTTCATTAGCAAAGCTTTAAACATCCTTCATAAGAATTGATGTACAAATTATTTTAATTTATTTTTTATCAAAGTGCAAAATGAAACTGTATCGTATTACATTTATTTTTTTATATTTTTAATTAGTACTGTTTCAGTCATTCAACCTTGTGCCCCTCAATTTTATTCAATTTACTGATTGTTCTGGTCAGCATAACATCACAAGATTTTACTGTTGAATTTGAGCATGAAAAATGCAGGTGGGAAATGAATATTTCTGTAACAACTTCAATGTTAAAATTAATTAAGGTTTTTAGTTGAGATAAAAAAGTCAATGGCACAAGCGGGATTCGAACCCACGATCTTCGGCTTGATACGCCGCTGCTCTACCACTTGAGCCATCGTGACCTCGATCTACTCGGACACCAACTTCCCATATCTCAATCGCACCTTTTGAATTCAATGTGAAACTTGAACTTAAAACATACTCTCTATAAAGTGCAATCATTTGTGAGTATGGCATCATAGGGATTAGCCCTTTAGCACTTAACCTGGCTCGGTTGTGTCTATATCTTTTAATTAATTCTCTGGGAATTTATTTATTTTTTTAATGTAATATTCGACGACCCTCAGGAAATATTTAAATTTATGAAGTGTATAACTCCACCAGTACGTGAAGTTATGTTTAATTTTTGTGTAAAAACAGGTTTTAAATAAACAAATACGTATAAGGGGAAAAAATATAATTTCACATTTCTCAACATTGATTTTCTTTTGTTGGCCCCTTGCACAACATAACATTTATGCCCGTTTTTTTCAATTCAGAGCTTATCGATCATTTCAATACAACAGACTTCAAAATATTTAATTGAAAATCCATTTACTAAAATACACATTCATTTGATTCTTCAATTATCTATAGAATTAAACGCTTTTCATGTAAAACATGTTTCATGCTTTTTCTACTCAAGTTAAAAAAATTAAAACCGTCAGTTTTAATAACAGGATTTAGGCATGGCCCTTAAATAACATAGTCATTCCAAAATTACATATATACACAGCTATACATAATAAATATGTGCTTATATACTTTGTATAATATATTGCATTAATGTATGGCTTACAACCTCGTGCAATTTCCAATTAATTTTTTTTCTCTTTGTACAGTATAAACTTTGTATCAAATCACAAGACGATACAAAAATGTATTTTGCCGATCGGATGACCCGTACTTTGCATATCACAATTTCAAAGAATAATGAACCTGGGGCTGTAATTTTTAAAGTAATTTTTGGCTATGCTTCGACTGGCTGGTCCAGCGTCACTAATTCAGGAATCGTCGCATCGGGTTGAATGGCAGAGGCCTCCGATGTCGCTAATCGTATCGCCTCTTTGTAACCTGCAGATTTTTTCCTTCTGTTGTATCTTATCTGTCAAAAATGAAGAAAAACAGTTTAAGAACTTGAGATTTCATCTTTTTTGTTTTTTATTTACCTCAAAAAATTGTAAAAAAGGTGATAATTGTTCACATGGCATCATGGATGATGTCGGTGTGCCATACCACGAAACATGGGCGTCCCAACTCATCTTGTCGGTCCTTATTAAAATATTAAGTACCTACAGTAAAAATAAAGTTAGTCATCACAAAACTAATATAATAAAATAAAAAGGCAATGTGAAAAGAAATTATATTAATAGATATGTAAAACCAGATTTTTATTTGTATCTAAGATGAACAAATAGTATCTCTGAACTGAGTGTAACAATGTTTTTAATTTTATTATTATTTATTTGTCATATTTAAGCTTATATAGATATCAGTTCCTACCTAACTGACAGACATTTTAAAGTCAAACAAGAAGTTCAATATTCAGAATAAAAAACAATAAATGGAGGAGTGCCACAAGGTAGTATATTAAGTCCATTGCTTTATGCGTTATACACCAGTGATTTTCTGCAAATAGATGGAGTAAAAAACTGCAAAGTTTGCATTTGGAATGACCTTAGATGCCAAAATGAGATGGAAAGGGTATGCGGAGAAAAAGTAGGTATAAGGTATAGACAACTATACTGGTTGATAAGATGCAGCTCCAACCTTACTATACAAAATAAAATATACAAACAAGTAGACGAATGGTATTCAAATAAGGGCTGTACCGAACACAGCAATATCAAAATTATACAAACACTCCAAAATAAACTCTTACGTAACATGGTCAATGCACCTCGGTACGTAAGGAGTAAGGACTTACATAGGGATCTTAAGATACCTGATGTCATGGTGTAAATAGAAAGATTTGCTGCTAAACACAAGTCTCATCTCAGCCAGCACGAGAATCTGGAAGCGACCAAACTCCTACATAATTTGTGGTGTTTAGTGATCGTTAGTTAATAATTTTTTGGAGTGACGTAAGTTTTAGAAAAACATTTTCTTTATTGTACCAACGTTTCGATCTTTATTGAGATCATCTTCAGGGCCTGGTATTTATAAACTTTGTTTAAATTTACAAATACATGTAGGATGTGCAAAAAATTTTTCTTCAACTATTTGGCTTTCCTTTCCCTAATTAAACCCCTCCTATAATCCTGAAAGGATAATCAGGCTGAACCATTACCCATTTTTTTCCCATGTCAGCTCTTTTCACCTCAAACAAGCCGACTACTAATAGAAAAATGTCTTTCTGTCCTGACTTCCTTCCCCACCCCTTCAAAATCCAACATATATAGGCATAAAACATCAAGATCTCACTGGCACTCAAAATGTTGGCATGATAAAGAAAATGTTTTTCTAAAACCTACGTCACACCAGACCGCAACTCACGATCTCCAAATAATCTCCTATATAATCGAAACGTCAGAAGGTTAAAAAGAACGAAGCCATACTAGTGAATTTAAAATTTTTGTGAATAGTGAAGTTTAAATTGTAAGCAGAGAACACACTCGACGTTACCCGAAGCCAATACTATGTCCAATTCCCTAGTTTGACCCTGCTTGACCAATTTATATCATACAATTAATTAAGGGTTTTAGTTGAGTTGAAAAAGTCAATGGCACGAGCAGGATTCGAACCCACGATCTTCGGCTTGATACGCCGCAGCTCTACCACTTGAGCTATCATGACCTCGATCCACTCAGACACCAACTTCCCATCTCAACCACACCCGCTCGTGCCATTGACTTTTTTATCTCAACTAAAAACCTTAATTAATACTATGTCCAATCTTCCATAAGATTGTATTACCCCCTGCATATGTCTGATTCAATGCTACCCTATGCAACCTAGATCCCCAGATTTTCAGCGTTGAGTATTGTTGAAGACAAAAGAACCAAATGGACACTCAAATTTTTGTTGTTTATTCCAACTATATGTATTTTTGTTGTTATATTAATTACAAATGCTTATTTTAACATAAACCAACAATATCAAACATTCACGATTTTTAATAAAAATTATTTAATTATGAAGTTTTGACAGAACATTTATCAAAGCACCCAGATACCATATTGGTAGAATGAAATTAACTAACTTTATTACTTGGCTTTGCTCATAATAATTCATTAAGAACAAAACAGGTGTTGGGTTTCTGACACTGATTTGTGATTCATGTGCTACTCTCCGTGGCGTGTGTTTGATATGAAACAAACGAGACAAGACGTGGTGTCACGTCACGTTGCATTGCATTGGGTGTGTTCCTCGCTTTTTGTACCAATGGGTTTGCAAAAATGTAAACATTTATTTATTCTATATATATCATTGTACAATTATTGGTTGGACTAATAAAACCAATTTTGATAAATAAATTAAATTTTAAAAAATGATCATACCTTGCCAGGCCACCAAGGGAAACCATGCATTTTTCCCCAGACAACATCCCCTACTGCGAACGTCGTTCCATTATCAGTCTTACATGACTCGACATTTTCACTGCCGACAACTGGTGTCGAAGAAGGGAAGTCTGGAATCTCCTCGCTGCTGAGGCTAGAGTCACTGCCGTCATTCCTTTTTTCATAAGATGTCGACGAAACCCTTTTTAAATTGATGGAAAGTTTCTGCTTCAAACATTTTTCCTTTATCTCCTCATCGTTCTTCTCGCTCTTGTGTTTCTTCTTGTGTTTGACCTTATGCCTATGCTTTCTGTACTGTAATTGTTGGTCCTCTTGATTTGCATTTGGCGATGAGACAGGGAGGGTTTTTCTTTTAGCTTCTTTTTTTGCTTTTTTATTTGCTTTTTTGACAGCTTTAATTTCTTCATCGTTGTTTGGCCCGTCATCTTGTTCTTTATCGCTGTCTTGCTGGACTTTTGATGGGATCTTCAAAATCGTGCCTTCCCCTTGCGACCCGAACGAAATTTTTATCACAGGAGTGGTTTTGGCTTTTTTAGAGCTTTCTTCAAAAACCGTTTCATCCCAAAGATCCTCCATTGACCCGACACTCCGCTTTTTCCTCAAAACCATCTGTTTGTCATCCTCATCCTCATCAACCCTGCCTTCCCCTGTTTCATTATTTTTGAACCAGTATTCATCAGAAATTTCACTTCCACCATTTATATCGGTATTTGGAGTTAAGAGTTCTTTGTGAGTTTTACACGAATATTTTGGAATGAAGGAAGGACAAAGCTTCGGCGGCGAGCCGTTAACTTCATTTCCTCTTCTATTTTCTGAACACAGTGGCTTGGCCGGGAGTGGTTTCCCCTGAGGCTCTTGAGGGTCCGTTCTTTTACTCCTTGTCATATGAGAATTGACATTTTCAGAATTTTCACTACAAATTGATTTACATTTCGAACACAGGACTTGCCTCGGCCTCAGCCTAACAGTCATCTTTTGTGACTTGGATTTGGTAAATTTCTTTTGTATGTGGTAATGATTTAAGTGTAACGGTTTCTCCTGAAAATATGTAAACCTTTGACGTATACTAAAATACAGCTTGTCCTCTTCTGTGTTCTCAGGTTTGGGGCTCATGACATTTTCATTGATCCGACACGGCAGGTACCTAAAACAATTGAGTTTTACTTAAAGTATTTTTATTATTAAATCAATAATTAAAAATTAAAAATCAAATTAATTAAAGCAAAAATTTATGCAAGGTTTTTTTTAAGTTCGACATATTAAAAAAAGCGGGGAATATAAAACACGATAATTTCATTGTTATCATTTAAAGACCTTATCTTGGTTCGATAGAGGGTTCACAAAATTTTCTAAATAAAAAAATATATTCAAAACAATCTATGAACTTATGAATTTACTGTTTTATTGAATATTTCTTATAATTGTCTTGCAGACAGTATATTATTTGCTTTATACTGTTTAATAATTTATTGAATTACCATATTGCAATGTTTGAATCTGTACTTAATAATTAAAAGAAAAACTGCTTGGTTGCCTACCAAATGTTCTTGCACAATGTTGGTGGTCATTTCTTAAGGGTTTTTATTATAATATTACTATTATTATTATTTTAATTTTTTATTTATTTTTGTTTTGGAAAGGCCGAAGAAAAAAGATGCTGAGGGAATGATAGAAGGTAGAATGGAAAGATAGAAAGAGTTCTAGCATTTTAATTACTGCCTCCATCTCGTGGCTCATTTTTATCTCTGTCCACAATTAAGGTTGCCTTTCGGCAGTTGTATGATCAATATGATGTCTTTGTAGCTGTCTTCGTTCAGCGTATCCAAATCACATCATCAAATGCTTGGTCTGACGAATTGAGGATTTCATAGTGGAAGGCAGAAAAATTCAGTGCAAGTCCTTTCAAAAGAATCTTGATATGCTTTTTGTGAATCTTTGACAACAGCACTTCATCAAAAAATAAACCACTTATCAAAAACAAGTTGTCCATATATCTTGAATGGAGAACAATCCATGACAGTAAGGACTGAAAGAAAATCACCTTTAGGCAAAAAGTAATCCCTACGGTAGCTATACATTTAAATGAAAATATTTAATACAACTCTGATAGATCTGTGGTGCAAAAGATGAGCAAGATTGGGGTATAACCTGAAAATCTAGACTGATCTAAATAATAAAACAAACTTTTTAAAACAAAGGTATTAGAATAAAAAAATTCTGTTCTGTAGTGTTTGGCATTGTTTTGATTTCCTGTCAAGTAATGTCATACACAGTTGGGAATGTCTTTTANTAAAATTTCTGTTCAGTTCTTAATTGTTTAGACATTGTTTCGATTGGCAGTCAAGTAATGTGGTACACAGTTGCGAATGTCTTTTAAGTCTGTAGCATGTGGATTAGACAATAATGTAAATAATAAAAATTTTGTTGTATCCTAACCGGCTGGAGTAAGTATCACTTGACAGAAACTCCACTAAACCATTGTATACAATGTATAATGCATACATCTGTGCATAAAATTTCTGTTCTGTTCTTAATTGTTTAGACATTGTTTCGATTGGCAGTCAAGTAATGTGGTACACAGTTGCGAATGTCTTTTAAGTCTATAGCATGTGGATTAGACAATTATGTAAATAATAAAAAGTTAGTTATATCGTAAATAGTTAGAAGTAACTGCCGCTAGACAGAAACTTCACTAAGTCATTGTATACATTTGTAAATAAAATTTATTTTCAGCCCTGATGAGAACAGAAAACAGCCAATTTTTTAAGCTGTTTTTATTAGAAATACAAAGTTTAATGATTATGGAAGATGATAATCAGAAGCGCAACAATTTATAATTGTGTATAAAAACAAAATTAAGTGACTGTCAGAATTCCAAGAAAACAACTTGTTAAACTCGTGTTGCGTCAATCATCTCATTACTGGCAGAAGGTCCGTCAAACGCATTGATGTTCGATGGCGAAGTGGACCTTTTCGAAGTTTCAGGCCAGATTCGAGTTTTTCATAAGAAATTCGTCCTTAAATTGGAAAGTGAAAATCCGAATCGTGTCAGCGGAGAGGCCCACTCGTCACGTTCTCCATTTTGGCTTATTACAAAAATTCCACGCCCAAAATTTAACAGCGTACGTTTAAACGACAGAAAATAACTGATTTCTGCATTTTTTAGCCGTCCTGCTGTCATTCGCAAGGATGTGATGCCATATTTTAAGCAGAACATGCACAGGGAACATGAGGTTTCGTTGTTAAAAGGATCCTCTTTTTCCTACGTCTGAGGACGTTTTTAAGAAATATCAATGCAATATGGGAATTGAAAATTCCAATTTTTCCTGATAAATAAAGAGAATTGTTTAGAAAACATTAGGGCAGTGATCCAACTCGTGTTTTGGACGGGTCGTACTTTCCCTTCTTCCTTTTCAACATATCCAACCGTTGGGATCCGACGGCCTGGCCGTATTCGAATATCCGTCGGAACGTCCATCCGGGCGGAAATGAAACCAATCGTCTCGAGATATACGACTAAGTGAAATGTAATTAAAGAAGCAGGATTTGTCTGGGCACGACTCACTTTTTCGTTGAGTCCAGGAGGACGCCCTGGTACAGTTTGCTCTCGAAGGCGTACGAGACGACGATAACATCTTGCAGGGCTTCATCGACTGTCACGAGTATTTTGGAATTTGTTGTCAACATCACAGCAGTCGTATCAATTTGAGTGTCGGCCATCCTGATACGATCTGCGAATGTACGATGTTGCGATACGATACGGAGAACCGAACGGCGGACTTTCGATCCTGGCATCGATCCACAATCGATAATCCCACTCATGGGCCGGCTCGTGATCCATTCATGCACCAGTATCACGTCCAACAACCGCTCTACACAATTGCTTTAATATGTTCTTCTAACGTATAAGGTGATATGCAAATTAAAGCCTAATTTACTTGGTAGGAAGTTCTCAGTATACAAATACTGCCCTGTCTAAACCTATACCTGCTACAAGGAAGCGGTCTTGCAAGTTTATGTAGCTCGTTACCTAAGACCACCATCAGTCCAAATTGGAGACCATTTGCCATCCAGAAAGAATAATCTTATGAAGAGGCCCATAGCAAAAAAAAAAGATTATATTTTATTATCCCATTTCTATAGATCATTACAATTTATCCAAATTTAAGAAAACAAGTATATAAAGAATCATGAAATATGTTAGAGTTCCGCTGGATTACCATGACCGACAACACGAAATAACGTAGGGCCAAATCGTGGTCCATGGATGAAATGGAAAAAAGTATCGTGTTGACTCGCCTGCGGATAGGCCATACTAGGATCACATAAACCTGTTGGGAAAGACCATGCAATGCACTTTATGTGGAGCACATGTAAGTAAAACATTGACAGAATGTGAGTAATTACCTACGCTACGAACTAGGTGCGACTTGCCACCTGACTTTAAAAGACAAAACATTTAAAGCACATAGTGACTATAATAATGATAATCAATAATGACTATAATAATTCGATACCTAAAGCAGATAAACATATGACCGCATACAGGAAGTCGTAGGTCGAAATATCAATGTTGGACATAATTTTAGCGTTGTTGTCGGGTGGGGTCTCAGTAGTATATCGAAAGTCCCATCAAACTTAGATTGGGTTATCTTAGGGTGGGGTCTTAACAGTATGAATGTATATTTTAATTGATTTAGGACATTTTAATCGCGTGCGGAAGGGTTAAACGTCAAAGATAGGGGCAATAAAAAAACTTCGAGATAATTAAAACGTGAGAAGGAATGGGCCTAGCAGATAGCTGGCCGAAAAAATAAATAAATATATCAAGATAATAAATAAAATATATCAATGATTTGGCTGACCTTTGTGCGTGATTTTTTATTTATTTTACAAATCCATCTAAAATGCAAAAATTATAGTGTTTACAAAATATATACACATATATGCACACACAATATTCTATGTACATGATTGGTTTGAACGCTCACCAACTTGTAAAAGTGGGCAAAATTGGCCATTGTGTCAAAAAAATAGGAGACCGCATGGGTACCCACGTTTCTCAATCAGATGGTCGCGCGGGTTTTCTGCGAGGGTTGGAAGGAAAGGATGAGCAGGTTGCACAAAGCATAGATTGCGAATTACTGGTTACTTTAGTGGCCATGACAAGGACAGCAGCAGCACAGTGAAGTCGGTATTCTCGGCATCGGAAGAAGAGACTCGTGCAGCAGGTAGCCGGGTTCATAGTCGGGTGTTGAGAAGGCGAGAGCTGATGCCCGGCGTTGTCGGATTGCTCATGTGATTAGTGAGATCTCGACAACGAGACGAGTCTGAGGTCATCGGGGCAGTGCCCCTGCTTTATATGGAATTAGTCCATGCTAATTGGCTGCAGAGTGGAGGGGGAGATCATTCCTAAACCTGGGTGTCACTTATTGGATAACTTGGTTACCGCAGTTACAATGAGAAGGCAGTTAAGAGTGAAATCTATTCAGCGATGTAGTTTATCGACCAGCTACTTCAATGCTCTCAGTTGTCGGGTTTGTGAAATCTATTGTAACGGGACGGGGCTAGTTTTGGGACGTAGGTTATGTTTAGTTCGGAGTTGATGGTACGATTGGTGACGTGATGATTTTGGGTTAGATTTTATTGAGGTTGGAACACTTAGTTGTCCTGTAGTTGTTTAATTAGGGCGTTGAGAGCAGTGTCTAATTGTTTTTTTGACAAGTAATATCAGCTTAGATCTTTTGTGAAATACTATTTTCAGCGTTTATATCTGAAGTTACAATCAGTTTGTTTTAGTCGTGTATGTGGATTTAACTAAGTCTTTCGTCCAGGTATAGACCAATATAGTGTATACTGTTCCCTGGAGGGTGCCGTATAAACAGATAGATAGCAGAGTTTTATGCTTAAGAGTAAAAATTATCTATTTCGATTTTCGATTGTTTACATTAATTCTCCACCATTGAAGCCTGATCCTAGGATTCAAAGATAGTTTAGTGACCAGTCGTTCTGATTGCCCGAGAAGGGATGGAGCAGTTGTTTGAAATCCATGGACTGATGTCGATGAGCCGGGTGTTGTAGCGAGCGAAGAGCTGCATGCAGTAGTTAGACACATCGGCCGTTTAGAATGCGAGAGATGATGCTGCGAGTATCCTTGTTGCTGTAGCTAATGCTTGCGGTTTGTTCCATTAGTAAGTGTTGTTTGAGATCTCGTCGACAAATGTGCATTAAACAAGTTGAGCCCTTGATTATACGCAGAGGTGCTTCAAGTTCATTGCTGTAGCAGGATACCGTTGTTGAAGCAGAGGTGACACCTATCGAATAACTTGTTAACCACAGGCATTCACCACAAAGAGATTGAAGGAATGGCGTCCATCATGCGAATTTTAAGGTATTGGAATGCAATGGGAGATCAGCTGTAAAGAAGAAGCAAAGTAAGGGAGCAATCGTGTTTCTCTTGGGTTACTTGTAAGTATCGGTTTGTAAGGTAGGATTTGATGATAAGGTAATAAGGATGCCGCTGGGCTTCCATAGCAATGTCTTATGCCATACCCAATCAAACGTGTAAGCTGTGTAAGCTCGAAGGGGATGGTGAAGGTGTCGACAACGCGATGGACTTGTGTCGTACAACCGCGGAATCCAAATTAATGATTGGGATAACATTTAGGAATGGTATGTTATGTAAGTAGAAGCTTTTCCTAGCCTAGGATATGAAATAAATTGATAGAACGATATGAACAGGCGAGGTGAATAGGTGATTCATGACTTAGTGATATGATTCTATGTAATAATCCTTTAGCCGTGTTTAATATTGTGTATAATATTAATAAGAGGTGGTGTGATGTATAATTGAGGTAGTAATCAGTGTTAATTGGTTTTTGGTACCAATCTGTAATTAGTGTGCCATCTGTCTCATTACGAGTGTTTCTAGGAATGGTATTTCCTTTTCTATTTCGATTTCATGTATGAATTGTAAACGAAGATGAAAGTTGTAAAATGTCCGCTGTAGCGGTGGGATGTTGTGGGCCTCAGCTTTAATAGACGTTACGTACCCAGTGGGTTGAAACCGGTCGATAATAAAGTCAATTGGTCATTGAATATATATCATCAACCTCCTAAACAGAGTATGTTGTTAAATGTGTTTAATGTTTTTTGTATTTGATCTGAGGGTAGTGCGGTTCGAATGTCATCAATGAGTGGTGAGAAAGGGTAAAGTGAAAGGTAGTTGGGTGATAACCGTGTAGAGTAATTGTGCCATCACTATATCTGCTAGTGTAGGGCCTAGATTGCTGCCCATGGCTATGCCGAATAGTTGTTTGTTATTGATTTTATGGAGAGTGGTTGGAGATTCACGAGATCGTAACTAGGACTTTTATTTTTAAGAAGGTTATGACTGTACATGGTGTACAGTAAAAATGCCTTTTTTACCCTCGTAAAAAAAAAATTTTATGGTAAAGTTAACCGATTTCTGAGTGTACTATTTCTACGTCACATAAATTTGATGACGTCATTCAAGATTGGAGTTTCGAAGCGGGCAACGGTAAGTTTAGAGTGGAATGGCATCTTACGAATAGAGGACAGTACCATTTGCGTCCTGAAGGTTTTTCTCGTCTGTGTTCGGCTAAATCTAATCCTAATTCCAAGAATCGCGTGTCTATTTACATATTGACTTAGGCTCGCCTGGTCAATTTTTCAAGTTTGCGCCGTTTCGATCTGTCGGCCGGCTTTCGCCCGTTGCGTCCTACGGCCACGCAGTCGACTAATAAATTTGATGAGCATCAACATCAGGTACCCAAAATATTTATTTTTTCCGCCTTTTTATTTGTGTTGAGAGTTGTAGATAATTTTAAGGGGTAGGTTTTTTGGGGCGAATGTACACGAATTATCTGCGGTCCGGATTCGAGTCAGATCTTGAAATTAAAATAATCATTGAATATCCTCAAGGAAAAGTTAGGTTGAAATGAGGTTTAAAAAGATTCTCACTTTAGTCCCAACTTCAGGCCGTTTTGATTTGCACGTTGTATCAGGGGTACCAGAAATATTGTTTTTAGTGTTAAAATAAAAATAAAAAGTAAATTGCATCTCGAATAATACTTTCATTAATGCCAATTAACATAAACATCAAATATTCATGATTTACAAAATTACACATTTAAAGAGAAAAACTTGAAATTATGAAATTTCTTTCAATGTGTTGTGGTGTGAAGAACTTGCATTTGAGTCATTTCTGATCATTTTGGTCTGCCTAATGCGTTTCAGCTTTTGACTATTATCATTTTTCAAGAGTATAGTGTTAAACTAATAATTAGGTCGATTCTGGTCATCTGATCTTCTAAGCCTTTCGGTTGAGATTTGTTCATAATTTTTCATGAAGTTCAGATGTTAACCTGCAGTTTGGACATTTCCAATCATTTTGGTTTGTCAGATGAGTTTCAGATTTTGGCTGTCATCATTTTTCAAAAGGTTCACATGGTGTTAAACTAGTAGTTTGGTCGTTTTTGGTCATCTTTGGTCTATTTAACCTTTCAGGGTGAGTATACCACCGCCATAATTTTTTATGAGGTTCACATGTTAACCTGTAGTTTGGGCATTTCCAATCATTTTGGTCTGTCAGATGCATTTTGGCTTGTGGCTATTATCATTTTTCAAGAGTATGGTGTTAAACTAGTAGTTTGGACGATTCTGGTCATCTTTGAACTTTGCCTTTCAAGTGAGATTTTGTTCATAATTTTTCATGAGGTTCAGATGTTAACCTGCAGTTTGCACATTTCCAATCATTTTGGTCTGTTAGACGAGTTTCAGATTTTGGCTGTTATCATTTTTCAAGAGGTTCACAAGATGTAAACCAGTAGTTTGGTCATCTGGTCCTGACTATCCATCCTTGCAGTTTGTTCCATCTGACGATTTTACTTTTTACTGTGATCATAATTTTTTATGAGGTTCACATGGTGTTAAACCATATTTTCAGTAATCTGGTCAAGTGTACTCATCCTTGCAGTTTTGATCTATCTGTCAATTTTGGCATTTTACCATCACCATCATTTTTTCATGAGTGTTGTTTTTTAGTGACCGGTTGTTTAATAATTTGTTGGATTTGTGTGGAGCGGTCAGGAATAAAGATTTTTTTAATTTTTTTAACCGACGTTTCAACCTTTATTCATCTTCAGAGCCTGGGTGAATTTCAAAACATATGTTGGTTGGAAAACATACAACTTTAAACGTAAATATATATGTTTTGGATCAAGTGTACTTTTGTGGTGTAATATTTTATTTCATGTTAAATTGTTGAGAAATGTGCATTTATATTCTGCTGTTTTTATATGATTGTGGCAGGGTGGAGGAGAGGTAAATCTGGGAAATTTTCTTTGATCATAAGCGGTTTTATTTAACTCAAAAGAAGTTGAGATTGGGAATGTTCTGGATTGGGTCCAATTATGAAAACTCAATTATAATGAATATTAAACTGACTATCATTTAAAAAAAAAAAAAAACACAAAATATACTGTTTTAATACCTGAAAACTCTGCTGATTGTTGTATTGATGTACCAAGTCCTAACAAAAAATCTTTTCCTGGATAATTTTAACATGGTTTTCATATTTTCTTTTTTCTTGCCTTTTAAACATTTTCCCGCTGATCGGAGTAAAACTGGAATCTATTTATAAAATTAGAAAACAAATAACTACTGTTTTAACACCTTGTGGACATCATGAAACAATTATGATGGCAAAAACTGTGATCAACAGACAGACCAAAACATAATGTTAGGTGGACAAAAGATAACTGGAAACGCCATGTGAATCTCATAAAAAATTATGATGGTAAAAATCAGCATTGTCAGACAGACGTAAACAGCAGCCAGGATCAGATGACCGAAAACGACCAAACTACTGGTTTAACACCATGTGAATCTCATAAAAATGATGACGGTGAAAAGTCAAAATGTGGCTGACAGTCCAAAACGGAGATAATAGGCGGACCAAAATAGATAAGAAAAACAAAACATCTGTTCCCTGATCATTTAACATGGTTCTCATATTTTCTTCTCTGTTGCCTTTTAAAAATTTTTTCACCGATCGAATAAATGATAATCGAAACATGAAATGTCTAGTAAAACTGGAATCTACTTATAAAATTCTGTAATTGTTTCACACTTGTTGCTTACATGCATATTATTTGGCTAATTTGAATTTTCGCTAATCCGAACAGGGCTCTGTCCCGATCAGCTCACACAAGTGGGCCTCTGCTGTAATTATTTGTTTTTTCAGCTATTACGTTTTCAATATTTTAATAATTCTACGAATTTTGTTACAGATGCTGGTAGAGAGAGGTTACGTAACAGGTCATACAAGAATGTCGTTGGACGAACGGTATGTGTAACATGTTTAACGGATAATTCCAATCACATTTATACATTTCTATTTTAAATATTTAACAGCTTTTTATGTAATCTTTTTGTATAGCATAATGTTAAATTTTTCGAACTTTTCTACCAAATTTTCTGTATATAAACTTGATTTATAAATAATTAGATTTTTGAATACAAATTAAAGAAGAAAATGTAAAAACAAGACAAACTTTTTGAAAAATTAATTAAGGTTTTTAGTTGAGATGAAAAAAAGTTAATGGCACGAGCGGGATTGAAAAATGGCAAAAAGGGGGGAAAACTCATAAGGCGGGATTGAGATAGGAAGTTGATGTCCGAGTGGATCGAGGTCATGATAGCTCAAGTGGTAGAGCAGCGGCGTATCTAGCTGAAGATCGTGGGTTCGAATCCCGCTCGTGCCATTAACTTTTTTTCATCTCAACTAAAAACCTTAATTAATTGGTCAAAAGGACCACGAAATTAATGAATTTTTTGAAAAATGATTATTTGGAGGTCATGAGATGCGATCTGGTGTGACGTAGGTTTTAGAAAAACATTTTCTTTATTGTGCCAAGGGTTTGATCTTTATTGAGATCATTTTCAAGGCCTGGGATTTCAAATGATGATCTCAATAAACATCGAAACTTTGGCACGATAAAGAATTTTTTTTTTAAACCTATGTCACTCACATAGCATCTCACGACCTCCAAATAATCATTAAGTTATGGTCACTAAACACCACACATTTTTGAAAGACAATTTATCATCAGCAATTTACTAAATTGATTTTTATTTATTCATATATCGTAAGATGCGGTCGGGTGTGATGTAGGTTTCAGAAAAACATTTTCTTTATCGTGCCAACGTTTTGATCTTTTATTGAGATCATCTTCAGGGTTCAAAGTGTTTGTCTTCTGTGTAATTGTGCCATCCTTGCGTGTCGTGTTGAGAGTGCCGAAGAAAATGTTTTTTCTGAAACCTACATCACACTTGACCGCATCTCATGATATACGAATAACTATCGATTGACGGTCACTAATCTCTACACATTGATTTTTATGTTTTCAGTTTTACGCAGTTGAGAAGAGGTGGCATGCAAAGGAGAAACCTCTTACACCAAGATGATTTCCACAATGTGGCAAGTATCAGGAACCGAAGGCTGGCAATGCAGATGTCAAGGCGTCCGGCGGTCATAGCGGCTCTTTCAAGGGCGGGCAATGTATGAAGAGTACAAACATAATTTACTGACAAAATAATTGCAGTTTTAATGGTTGTTCATTTCACGTGTTCACAGTTTGTTAGAGAAAACAACCTAAGGGGAAGGAGCATGATGGGCAGGAACAACAACCCCTTCCTTGAAACGGGAATCGCCAGCCGTTTGCAAACACAGGGCTTTATCCAACGCCGCCAACGTTTACCAAGTATGACTCTAGATATTTTAAGTGCATGTTTCTTACAACTTCAATTGTTCTTGGCGTTATTAAAATTTCTCTATTTCGTAGTGGTCGGCTAGTAGGAAATTTTTTCAAAAGTTTTAGTGGTGTAACCCCCTCAATAAAATATTTACTGGTTTACCGTAGTGTTTTCTGACACTTCAAGATCTTCAGTGTTCGATTTTCCAAATCTTTGGCATTTCAGCAGGTAACTTTTTTAAAAAATATTAGCTTTTTTAACTTATATATCATCTATACAGATAGAAAATTATTGAATATAAACATTTCAATAAAACATGGTATATTTTTTTCCAAACTTTTGTCTATTTTGGTCAGGTGTAGGGTTAAGAAATTAGTAATTTGAGATTGCCCACATACCAAAAATTCTTCAGAAAAAAATCGGATGCATTAGTTTTTAAAAATTCATCCATTGAAGCTGTGGAATTTGACAAGTTGTGAGTTTTTATAGAATTATACGCTAAGAGTTGCTTATTATGATTTCAGGTTTCACTATTTAACGTAATTTTGATATTATAAAATATGAAATATACCAATACAAGAAACACCATAAAAATATTTATTTTTATTATTTGAGGTTTTTTTTAGTACTTTGGGGTGAGTGTGCATGTCTGGAGAGTAAAAATAAGTTATTCAGCCACACCTTGTGGAATATCGAGTACTCTGGGGGAGTGAATGTGACCAAACTTGTGTGTTTGCATTGTAAAGTGAAGTAACTGTCTCCGACATACTCTGCTGTGGTAGATCTGTCTATACATATTTGTTTTCATTTCTGTTTGATTTTTGAGAACCTGAGGTACAAACAAGAGGCTAGCATTTTAGGATATTGACATATCCTAATATTATTATTGTATATTTGTATATTCTAGTTAATACAAGTAATTAAGGTTAATTAATTGTAATATATTAATTGGTCAAGCGGACCACGAAATTAGTGAATTTAATGATTAAAAATGAAGTATACTTCACTAAAGCTCTCCGTGGCCATTTCATTTGTCGTCGAGAACCCAACCCGTTTACACATTTGAAAAATGGCAAAAAGGGAGGGAAAATTAAAAAAGTTGAGATGGGAAGTTGGTGTCCAAGTGGATCGAGGTCACGATAGCTCAAGTGGTAGAGCAGCGGCGTATCAAGCCGAAGATCGTGGGTTCAAATCCCGCTCGTGCCATTGACTTTTTTTATCTCAACTAAAAACCTTAATTAATTGTAATATATTAATTGGTCAAGCGAAATTAGTGAATTTTTAATATATTCACTTGCTGACTTTAAATAATTTTGGATAGATTAAAACCTTTTTATTTGTTTTATTTTTTAATTTGAGGTTTTTTTGCCTCCATCCAAGGATTATTGAATATCCAAGGAATAATATGTAAAAGGAGAAAGTCAGTAACCAGGTAGACACTCAGATGATTCAGATGTACAATTTTTGGTATAATTTTAGCATTTCACCATATTGAATCATTGTGTAAACAATTATTTCAATTATATTATTTATAACAAGAATTTATAATGTTAAATTAACTTAGTTTTTTATTTCTCGCTGGTTTATTTATCTACATTATATTGTTTTTTGTGATGTATTTTTTTGTTTGAGTTTTCAAGATTTTTTTTTTTTCAACTGGAAAACCTAAAAAACTCAACAACATATATTTAAAATGTAGTCTTTAAATTTTAATGTTAGAATTCCATTGGGAAATGATAATATTTCCATATTTGTCAGTCTCATATGTATAGATGAATTAAGTTGAAAAGCATAATGATCCTTTTATTATTCGAACAATTATAAAGTTTTTCATATATTATGCCAGGAAATAATTTTAAAATTTTATTCTTTCTATGTATTCCCGTAGCTCTAAACTTAGAAATATTCTTTTTTTTGCTTGCTGAAACCGATTGTTTCAACCATTCATGTTATTTTTTGCTTTCATAATGTATGTATTTCCTTCGTAATGTGGCTTTTGCATGCTTAACTTGTTGGATTGACATGCCTTTTAATTTAGAATGTGTAAATAAAAATATATATTAATCATTAAAGGACATTTTCAATTGAATATTTTTTTTTAAAACTAAAATTGAAAGGGCTGGTATGATTGTCAAAATTTTTAAACTGTTTATTGATTTGTTTCACTCTTCCTTACAATTTTAACTTTTAATACATTTAATTATTTCTTGAATACTATTTTGTACTAGTTTGTTCGGTCTTTCTTTTATGAAAATTGAAAAATGACATTGAGGTATGGTAGTAGTATTTTGGTAGCATAAAACTCAAACTCGTAGACCCTATCATGGGTTCAGTTCCCTCCATCACCCTTGCTTTTTATTATACCCTTCCCTAAAAATATAAGAAGAACTCTCGCATTCTCTGAACTCTTACTGTGGCCAATATTATTGCAAGATATGACCACCAAAAAGAAAAAAGTAGAATATAAATTTAAACTTCTGAAACCACATATGATCCGTGAATTTAAAGAGGAGGATGGGGGACCCCGGTAGTCAAGTTGTTAGCATGATAGTTGACCCTGCGGTCATGGGTTCGATTCCCACCGTCAACTACATAAACTGATTCATATATGAGTTCATAAGGGGGAGGGGAAGAGGAGAGCTTCTATTACCAGAGCTTTGCCTTTTTGCCATTTTTTGAAACAACTGTTTTTAAAAAGACTCAAACATTTATAATTTTGAAATTTTGCCATTACCGTTAATTTCAGTCACATTTTGTTTTCATGCCATCTTCAGTACTGTATGTGAATTCTATTTATCAGGTCATAAACTTATACAACCAGTGATGATGACCAAAAGTTGAAATAGTCTTGCAAAACAAAGCAGCTAGAATTGGCTGTCTGAAATGGAAACTTTACTAGTCTATAACAATAATATTAATAGAAAACTAATTTTTCTCTGGTTTCACTTGTTCACAAGTTGCCTGATGTTTTACGCTGCATATCGAATATATTATAAACATTTGCTATTATAAAACAATAAAAAATAAGTATTCTTATTTTAGGGGAAAATATTTAATTATCAAGCAATAAGACGGTTGTCATGTACTGTTGAGTAAACATAAATTCATTGAATTGTCTTAATTAAAAAAAAAATAATAAAAAAAATAAATAAGTCCAATGTCTGTATTATTGTTTTTGTTCCCAAGGGAGGGGTAACAACCAATTAATAAAAAGCCAAAGCCTGCAGTCCCTGAATGTACAGAGTAATCAAAACGGAAGGGATTTCCGCCCGAGAGGAGGGCGTCAACCATTAAGTTCGTATATCAGTTTTTCCCTAGGTAATTTTAATTATCAATTTTTATTAATTTGAAATGTTCATTCAGATCAGATTCGGAATTTGAAAAGATTGACCAGGAGCCAAAGTCTTCAGTCTTTGAATCTTAACCCAAACTTCTTCCGAGGCATTAATAATAGACGCGGAAGGTTTTTAACAGGTTTGTACTGCAATTTGAAAATGTACGTGTTTGTGTCTTATTTGAATTTATTTTTAGCAAGGGGTAGGGGCGCATTAAACATGAGAAGAAATAATAATCGAAGAGGGCGAATTTTCAAAAATAACAATTCACCAACATTAAACCAGCTTAGCGTTAGGGGAAGGGGAAATCTCAAGTGAGTGTTTTTTTTCTCCAGAATTTAGTTTTTTCCCTTAACTCTCAGACCCCTAATCTTGTGTTTATTTAGGAGGCGAGGTGCCAGAAGAGGCGGTGGCGGTGGTGGCAGGGGAAGGGGACAGCATAATACGCAGCCTTCGAGAGAGGTGCTCGACAAGGAGCTGGATCAGTACATGTCCTCGTGCAAATCGGCGCTCGACAAAGAGTTGGACTCGTACATGAATCAGACTGAGGAAAAGTGGGATTAGCTAATGAGTTGAACCGTTAGTGACGAGTGGTGTGTTATAATTACGGATGCAACTAAAATTTTAAATTATTGCATTTGGATAGCCTGAATTTCTCCTTAAGAGTTTTAATTGTAAAATAAAACGACAAATTAATACAATACTTTTAAAAAAGTCTATACTTTATGTATATAACATAAAATATCATGTGAATAAGTTGTAACACCTTTTGAATAGATATTATATAAATTGATATTACTTCCATATTTGGTTGTAATGAAAAGTGAAAAGACTTATATGGTTTTTTAATTACTAAAAAATTAACAAAAGGTGGTTTTGACACCATAATAAAAAAATTAATATAAACTGATGCTGGCAATATTTGTTAATGTCAATCATTTGTCTATATGCATTATGTTCAACTTTTTGACAAAAAGTTTAATGAGCTTTCTTGATTATTTATCATTTGCCTTAATTAAAAAGTTAACCATAGAAATAAAGAATTTTTTTGGGGGGAAGGGGTCAAAAAAATTGTGTTGTTTTAGAATGTTAACCATTTGTTTATCATTAGATAAACAGAATAATCAGAAAGTCGAGTTATATGTTATATTTTCATTGATTAAAAAACAGCAAATGGTAAAATAAAGTGCTCGTCTTGGTGGTATTTTCTGTTTTCGCCATAGTTTTTGTATAATTCTGCTCTTCTTTAGCGAAAGCTCATTGGCCAATCATTGCCCACCTTGCATCTGTCAACTTTTAATTAATTTTGTATTATCTCTAGTTTCTAGAGAAGAAAAAATCTCAATAAAGTTTTTTGTAATGAGGTCTGTTATTTTTAACAAAACAAATTTCTAATAAAAAAGTATTACTTTGAAAAGTGCACATCATCAATTCATCAAATTTTTGAATAAAGGAAAATAAGTACATGGTTGGGTTGTAATTTAGTGTTTAATATTTACAATAAGTCAATTATTTAAGAAATCATTTTTTTAAAATTATAATAATCATGCGTATAAAATGGTAATTAATTAAATTTGTTTCTGTACTGTTTAAAATGTGATAACCAAACTATAAAACAAACAATTCATAACAAAAATGATGCCTAACAAAATTTACAATAACCAAATTCATCTTCACCCCATGTTAGATGACAAAAGAACAAAAAATCAAAACATATCAATAATCAGAAATGGGGTTGTATCACAGAGAACGTAGATACTTTAAAAAACAGGAAAATAAACCGAAATAATTAATTACAAACATTGATTATGGATAAAATGAAATGTTTAACATTTTAAGTCTACTGTCTTCAAAAGGGCACTCTGCTTCAAATAAGATAAAAGAATTACAGAGTGAGAAGAGTAGGCTTTTTTTTTTTACTTTGAATAATGACCAAAATTGGTTTAAAATTATATTAAACCTACTCAATTAAAGCATAATTCTTAAACTTAAGCCCATATTTAAAAAAAATCTGATTGTACACTAAAATTAATTTTAAAGCCGTATTTGTTAAACTTGGGTATAATTATTGAACATTTTGACTGGAATATACCACTTTAACAAGAAATTTTAAAAAATTCAACTGGAAAATATATATACACAAATAAAACCTTAAAAATATGAAAAACAGAAACCTTAAAAAAAATTGTGATCGAACAAATAATTACATTTTTTTTATGTTAGCAACTTTGTTAATAGATACATTTTAAATGCTTAATTTTAACGATTACGATGTTTATTATAGTTATCACACTTTTATAAAAAATAGTTTAATGCATACAATTTTTTATTTATTTACAACTTAGTAATTTCATGTTGAACTGGCCACTTACTGGGTCTGTCTTCACTCGCGGGTTTTTTTGTTTGAGTTATTTAAACGTGTTTCGGCACTAAGCCATCTTCAGTGAGAAACCGACTCGCAGACCAAAACCCATCATCTAATATAGCTTAGTAATTGTATATGTTCAATTGAATAATTAATTTTAATACGCTCAAGATTGGCAATAATATTGATGAAATTTTTTATTTTATTACCTTTTATTAAATTTCATACGGTTTTCAGATACATTGTAAGTTATCTTCTTTTTCTTTTTTATTTACATGACACCCTTTAAAATTCTTTGGATCGATCAGTGGAAAATACCTTGCAAAAGAGGTTTTTTTCTCTGCTCGATTGGTTTGTAAGAATGTTGGTACACGGAGGCCAAACGCCAGTGTTCAGGGTAGTCCATCCCCGTGGTACCGGGCCATAGAGAAAACGGAGGTGCCAGTGTGTTAATCGAATAACTTCTCGCTGCAAAAGGCTTTTTTGGCTTAGGTATTGAAAGCTGCTTTGACGAGGCTTTGGAGCCCGAGCTGTCTACGCGATGGGAATGCGTCCCAGAAGTCGGGACACCTGCTTTAAACGCCATTTTGTAATCGTTTTTGGACTTGGTGTGTGAATCCAGTGGCAATTTCGTCTCACACGCGATGCACGGCCGTGAGAAAAGCATTTTATGTTTGGATTTATTGCTTTCAACGCCTACAGTCGTTAGATTTGGAGAACTCCTGAAGTGTTTTTGTTTTGCGAGCTTGTCCGAATCGAGAGAGGAGATGGAATTCTTGTTCGACTTTTTACTTCCGTTGTCTGAGTTTTTCTGACTCGGTACGTTCGGGTTGTGGTTCTCTTCACAGCCGGCCAGAGAATTCTTGTGGCTGTTGGCGTTCTGGTCCGAACACCTTCCCGAACTGATGGACCTGCGGAATTCCTCGTTGATCTTGTTTTCTTTCCTGGCGATTTCCAGGTTGTTGTTTATGATGTCCATGACGGCGGAAGGGTTGACGGGTTTTTCGCGAGACGGCGGGTTTTCGCTTTCCCAGGCGGGCCTCGCCTTCCTCAACGTTTCTTTCTCCTTTTCCGTCTCCTCCATCTTTTTCGCGATGTCTGTAGGGGACGTCTGTCTGGTCGGAAAAAGAGAAGTGTCTTCTTTCGGTTTGACGATTGTGAACACAGAAGGCGCTATGGAACCGTTGCTGCCGTCGATGTGCGTCGGCCTTTTCGGCTCGTCGTGAGGATTTGCTGGGACGAGGTCCCAGCAGATGGCGAGGTCGATTTCGCCGAGGGACTTGGAGATCCCCGTCTTGGGCCTGTCCGACAATTTGGCCGGGGGGAGTTTATTCGAGGCGGTCTTCGGCCTGTAGACTTTAAGCTTGCTGCATTGTGTCGGCCCAGGGGAGACGAATTTCTTGTGCCCGACCGCCGTCGCTTTAGGCGACTTGTCGATCCCTAGCCCTGGGTACTTTTCGCTTTTCATCTGCATCGATTGGAATATCTGGTCGCTTATCATATCCGGCAGAGGCTGGTGCTTCAAGTTGTCTTGGGCTTGGTCCTTCGCGTACTGGGGGCCGAGGTAGTCGTGACTCGCCCGGGGCGTTGAGTCGCGTTTCGGCGAGTCCCCCCTCGACGACTTGGAGCTTTTCCTCGATTTGGCCGAACTGTGACGGCTTTCGTCGGTCATCGGTGCCTCCACTTTTTTGGGAGGTGTCCCTCTAACACTCTGACTATAGCTTTCAATATCTTCTCTAACTCTTTGCGCCGTGTCGACGATTTTTGTAGTCCTGTCAGCGCCCATCTGAGGGGAATAGTCATTTTCATCCTTCTGGTACGGCTGGTACTCGTTCAACTTCAAGTCCGTATCATCGACTATCGGAATCTCTTTCTTGGACGAGCTGATTCGCTTCTCCTTTCCCTGAAACATTTTTTTGAACCGATCAAGCTTGAAAATTTATAGAACATCAAATATCCAACATCCATCTTTAGCAAAAATTAAACTATTATGTAAAGAGATTGTTTGTTTGTTCTATTTTCAAGAACTTTTTCAAACGTAAATGGTAATAGTTTGTTGAAGCCGAGAAGAGAGGTCAAGAATGAAGTATTTTAGAAAAAACCTTTTTCATTTTTTGCCGCTGTTTCGACTTTATTCCGGTCATCTTCAGGTCAGGTGTATAAGAAATATGCTGATTGGAAAAAATACAATAGATGAAAATGTAAATTTTGAACCAAGTAATTGTCTAAAGTATCTGAATTGTAATTTTTCCAATCAAACTATGTTTTGTTATTTACTCATGCTCTGAAGATGACCCGAATAAGGGTCGAAACGTCGGGGAAAAATGAAAAAGATTTTTTCTAAAATACTTCATTCTTGATTGCTCCTCACGACTTCAACAAATTATTGAATAACAACCGGTCACTAAAAAAACACGCACATAAATGATAAATTATTTTATTAGAAGAAACTACATATATAAATAGAAACATCGATAGGCTAAAATACCTACTTAAACACCAAATAAAATATGCAATTTCTTTCTCCTGGCGTGTTACCAATAATATTTTTGGATACTTAGAAGGAGAATCGATGTTACTATTTATTTTTAACAAGCAATATATGTATGTACTTATGTTCGCAGAAGAAAGAATGGTTTTATAATACATGCATGATCATCTCTATATTTTTGCGTAGATATGCTTAAAAAAGTGGCATCTTAAATTATTTTGGATGTGATTAAGAAGAAAATGTAAAATACGTACAGCGGATGGCAATGGCGGCGTGGAGGTCTTCTCGATGAGCGGTATATGAGATGACCGTTTCTCCCAAGAAGTCAAGTGTTTTTTTCCTGGGGGACGCAGGGTGTTGATGTCCCTAGCTGTAACAAGATAAACATTCTGACTCCGTTCGTATACGGAAGAGAACTATGTGTGCGGTTCGTGAGAATTGCCGGAGATCGGGAAGCGGACCAGGAAGAGCACGCATGCCGCAATGTAATTTTGATGGCGGCATGGCATGCCCTTCCTTCTATCGATTCCGAGACCCAGATGATATAAACAGTCGTAGATTAAGCGATTTGAAAATCCGAACAGTACAATAATAAATAAATATTCGCAATAAACCGGTGCTCAACTGTCATCAATTCGAACACAATTTGTCGATTTTGAAGCAAATTATTAGATTGATTTTTATTTAGTTTGTTTGTATTATGATTTTTTTTACCTACCACCTATGCAATTAATATTGCATCGACGAGAAAGTGAAAACTGACATGATGTGGTTTGAACACTCGGGTCGGTCCATATCTAAGGGGATCCAAAAAGACGTGTATGATTTTCGGGATTTGTAGGATAGGAAAACCGTTGGACTAATTGTGGATGAGGAGTTGATGTTTTTGTTGAAGTCTACTTAATGCCATCAAGTATATATACAGGAGCAGTAAGGATCTTGCTGTAATTCAATATCGGTCCAAGGAGTGTTCTGTAGATATTGAGTTTGCAAGCAAGGCAAGGCAAGCTCTTTGGTAAAGTAACCTAAGAAGTTGCTTTTAGTTTCCGTTATTTCCCTTTCTTATCAAAGGAGCCTTTTTCAGACGAGGCGGCTTGGTTGATTCAACTAAGTTGCCCGGTTGACTCTCAACTTGTTTACTTCGTGTGGAGACGTTTCTCTGTGGTTTCACACCAGGCAACTTGTGGAATCAACCTCTCTTCCCAAAGGGACTATGATGGTAGAACCCGGGGAAGCAGGAGCACTTCTTGTGCTTACTTTTTTGAAAAAAGAGAAGCAAAAAAGGAGGAAACCCAGGAAAGAAAAGTGTGGGTTTATCCGTTGTTATAAAATTAGAAAACGGGCGCTTTCTCTCAAATACTGTTGTTCTACTTCCCTCCAAGCTTCGCTTCTTTTAAGTTTATCACTTTCACACCTCATGTCCCATATCACGGGACTAATACGATTGTCTTCAATGAACTACTCCACATTGAAACTTGCAATTGCAACGCTTTCCACGGTGAACTCAGTTGACTCAACTAGGTGACTGGTGTGAAGGACGAATGCCGAGCAGAATCTTTTGAGTTGAGTCAACCAGTAGGGATGAGAACGTGAGCGGCAAATGTGTCTACTGGCCATCCGCCTGGCAGGACGAATTGACTGCGTGTGAAAGGGTTGGGGCGATTCCCAAACATTTTGCTACCATTCCTTGACACCCGTCCGTTCAACTAGTTGCCTCGTCTAGATAGACAACTAGAGGCCTAAGTGGACTCTACGCTAGAAATTTGACATGGGATTTTCTTGTAGATAGTCTACAGCTGGGTACCCACTATGTTCGCCAACCAGTACCAATCCGCGATCCTGTAACCACTTCAAGTGGAGACGAGGCCGCGAACACGGTCGCTCCGCAGTAGTTTCCCATTGTTCACCCGAACATGGGATTAACATGTCCGAGGTAGTGGCTAGGGCAGAATTATATATTCATCCACTATTTGGCTGAAGATTATAGAGCAAATTTCTATAAAAAGAGAGCTTGACTTCCTGTTGGACCTAAAATCGTATTTTTGGTAGAGTTCGATAAGAACTAGGCATTTTCCTCCGTCCATCCATACTTTTGGAGATGGATGTGTTTGTTGCGGTACACACTATAAACTGCCGCCCACGAAACTCCCCTTTGAGTTCGCCCAAATACCGACAGCAATTGGAACGCTTTCGAATGTTCGCGAATTGTTACACCCTCCGAGAGAAGAAGCGTACACACTAAAGACGATCCTGGTTCGCCACTGGTTCGCGAACATAGTGGGTACGCAGCTTGAAGTACATGCAGATTTACGGAACGTAAAGGTGATGTGGAATTAAATTTTAACCTTCGTTTGCTAAACTGACCGGAATAGGTTTAAATGGTGTTGGATGTTACGACTGGCCTGGTAAGAATCAGGATCAGATGACAGAATGGCTATGTTGATAGTAAAAGTATGGTAATATCAGGAAAAACAGGAATGTATGAATTTGAATAAAAAGAGACTTAGGATGCTCTACTTTAATGAAAATGGGGAGTTAACTAAACCTTAGCCGAACCTGCTGATTGCTTACCCAGTTTTCTGGTAATGCGCTTCGGCAGCTGCCAAGTAGATCTGAAATGGCCCCAGGGCTCTATCCTCGGGACGCCCGGGAGAAGATGACCCCTGTCGTCCGCGATGACCTTAGTGTGACCTCTCCTCGCACGCGGACGCTCATGCGGGTACCACTTGCTGACTTCCCAGTTCCCGAGGCAGTTCGACCTGAAGCTTCTTTCATACTGAAACAATTCAACAATGCGATCATCCGTTCTGATATGCTGAAATAAGTCATTAACTCAAATTAAATATTTAAAAGGCAGCTCGGATTTATAAAGACTAAAAGTCTCAAGCCACGAACGAGATCAAAAGAGTCGGACGATTTACTAAGCAATAAGCCCTGTGCCAAAGACGTTAAAACACAGTTGACAAATTGCCGCGGGTAACGAATATATTTAAACGAATAGTTTGCAAGGAACCGGTAGATTATATATCGGTTTCCTAGCCGCTGTCACGCGAATACAACAAACGACGATGGGGTTGGATTCGAAGTCGCGGCCTTGGCCCAAGATTTAAGATCCATTACACGGTTAATGTGGAAAATATGCCGGGGTCTAATTTATTTAGATGATTTCAAATCGGGTCGTTAGAGAAGTTGTGAGAGAAAAGGACCATAGAACTGACTAAACTTTAATGTAACATATGTGGAAATTCTCACAAACAGGAATGGTTATCATTAACGAAGTCATTAACGTTTAGCAAACATAATTCAGGTAGAGAACATGCTGAAAATGCAACAAACTTTGCTTTCTTAATTTTTCTAATCTAATTTTGTTAAATTCAATGTGTTTAGTGAACTTATTAAAGTTTATGCTTTCTTCTTTATGCTTATTTGAAGATCGTGAGATGCGGTCTGGTGTGACGTAGGTTTTAGAAAAAAATTTTCTTTATCGTGCCAACGTTTCGACCTTTATTAAGATCATCTTCAGGGCTCAAAGTGATCTTCAAATAATCACTAATCACTAACGGTCACTAAACATCACACATTTCTTCTTTACGCTAACTGTATGCAATGTTGTATTCATGTGTTTTTAATTTGTGTGTCGTTAGAATGTAAAACCTGGACTAGTACGAGACAAAAGACGTCTTCCTAATGGACGAACGACAAAAAATACAATACAAAAACGACGAAAAATGGGTAAACAACAAACACAAATACTTCATTAACTGTGTTAAGTATAGAAGTTCACTGACAAGCAAAACATTCCACCCACTTGTAATATGACTTGATTTGTATATATTTTTATATATTAATCTTTTTCACGTTTTTTAACGTTTAATAATTGAGACTTTGTCTAAAAAAGTAAAATAAAAAGTTAAATTGCTAAGGAAAATGAAAAATAACATAAAAAAGAAAAAAAAGACGGACGGATAACGTTTGTTTTAATTAGATTTGTAATTAACATTTCAATTGCATCTCGAAGACGCCTTGGCGTACTTTCTTCCAGCCTGGAAATGTTTCTTTGCTGGAGGTTAGTCCATTCTTCACGAAGAGTACTTTCAAGATCGTTGAATGTATCAGTAAGTGATGGACGTGCTCTTGTGCTCTTATTCGGCTTTTGAGGTTATACCATAAATGTTCGACGGGGTTCAAGTCTGGAGAACGGGCTGGCCAGGTTAAAACCTTGATGTTTTGCTGTTGAAGGTACGTTTGTACTATGCGAGCGACATGTGGACGGGCATTGTCGTGCATTAGAATAGGATTGTCGCTGATTTCATCGAAGATAGGCATCATGTTCCAAAAGTTATGCTGTTGAAAATACGTCTGTACTAGGCGAGCGATGTATGAATGACATTAGAATAGGATTGTCGGTGATTTCATCGAGTATTAAGCGACGCATGGTGTTCCAAAATTTCATCCACATAGCGAGTGGCCGTCAAAGACCCTCCACGAACAACAACCAACTCTGTGCGATTCTTCATGAAATTCCCGCCCACACCATCACTGAGCTTCGTTGAAAAGGTTGGCTCTAGGACAAATTACAATCTTCTCCACACTCTTTCACGCCCATCTGACGATCGTAGAGCAAATCTACATTCATCTGTACGAAGTACAGCAGACCAATCGTCCAAAGACCAAAGGCTGTGTTCTCGAGCAAATCCGAGCTGTGGAAATCTGTGTGTTCTGGTCAATTCTGGTCCTCTTACGGGGTGAAAAGTCCCACCGTCCATCCTGATTTAATCTTCTTCGAGCAGTACGTTCTAAAATTTGGACACCTCAAACTTCCTGGAGCTGATGAATCGCTTGAACAACACTAAGCTGTGGGTTTCGCAAAAATTCTCAAAGTCAAAAAGCGGTCATCCTGTGGTTCTGTTACCCTAAGGCGTCCAGAACCGTGCCTTCTATGGCCCCAGTTTCTTGAAAACGTCTAACGGCGTCTCGCATACCTGATGGATGTAGATGTAGATTGTAATTTCAGGGTATAGTATACTGCGCCCTTTGAGAGCTGTTGTATCCCCCGTGCTCTGCCTAAAGCACATCGGTGAGTCCTATTTCATCAAGAAACTTGATTAATAGGCCCAGTTTCAGTGGTTGTAGTTCTTCTATGGTCTTTCTCCTGCGGGCTAATGTAGCTCCGCAGTTTGTTAGTAAGTGTGTTGGTGTCTCTTCTGCTTCCTTGCAAAATCTACATGTGCCATCTTGGATTATTCCAATTTTCTTTAGATGTCCATTTAATCTACAGTGTCCTGTCAGGAATCCTGTTAGGATTCGCAGTCTATTCCTGCTTCCTTTGATACATTCTGTGATTTCTTTGTTGCCAAAATTGGTTAGAAGATTCTTGGATTGTCTATGCCCAATAAGTGAATTCCAAAGTTCACTCATTTTCTTTTTGTCCTTCTGTCGGAGGTATTCGTTAATAGTGTGGGTTCCTATGCCACAGAAGGGTTCGGGTCCTATCAGCGGTGTGGCAGCCCCTTTTCTTGCAAGGGTGTCCGCTTCCTCGTTGCCTTCTACTCCCATGTGTCCTGGGATCCAGCAGAGGCTAACTTTATTCTGCATACCCAATATGTTTAGTTTGGTTTTGCAGTTCAGCACCATCTTTGAACTAATGGTATTTGAGCTTAGTGCTTTGATGGCTGCTTGGCTATCTGACATGATAGCTATATTCTTGTTTTTGTACCCTCTATTTAGATTGAATTGGATACATCTTTCAATTGCGTGAATCTCAGCTTGGAAGATACTGGTGTGTTTTCCCATGGGTCCTGAGTATTTGGTTCCAGGTCCAGATACTCCTACCCCTGTACCTTCTTGTGTTCTAGATCCATCTGTGTACCAAAGGATGGTGCCTTTTTTGAGGGAGTTATTTCCTTTTCTTTCCCATTCCTTTTTGGTGCCCAGGTGTATTCGGAATTTTTGATTAAATTCAAACCTCCTGTTCATGTCATTTCTTGGAGCCATGAGTGAGGGATGGTTTTTCCACAGTTTGTTTCTGTCTCTCCATTTCAGTTTTATTCCTGTTGGAGGTTTCTCTCTAATAAAGTTGATTATGGTTTTCTGTGCGGTCCTTTCTATCATGTGATGTAGGGGGATTAGTCCCAATATCTTTTCCATGCTAATTGTAGGACATGTTTTCATTGCTCCCGTTATGCAGATGCATGCAAGTCTCTGTATTTTTGTGAGTTCTTTCCTTTTGGTTATTTGTTTCGCTTTATCAGCCCAGGCTATAGCTCCGTATGTAAGTACCTGATGGAACGTCCATCATCAATAAGTGCGACATCTTCTTCAGCACTAAATGGCATTTTTAAGTTTAAAGATTGAAATTAAGAAAACAAAGATGACAACTAAACAGTTTATTGCTTCAGAATTCAAATGAGACTGAATAAACATTTTAAATTCCGTAAAAAGTAAACATTGAAAAATCCTTTATCCTTGTTATGGATAAAGGATTAAGGGTATTTTCCTCTATTTGATATTCCAAATTTAAAACATGCAATATATATATATATATATATATATATATAAACAATGAGACAAATTAAGGGCAGAATATTATTTTATCGAGAAATGAAAAAAAAATTAATGAATGTTTTGCCTATCAGTGTGTATTTTCCCCATGAGCTGAGTTTGAGGAAAAATATCAATTGGGTGGAAATTTTTGCCTTTCACTGTATATTTATTACGTCTGCAGCTGTAATAGTACGATTTGGATATTAAAAGAAAGCAAACTCACCCCAAACCACAATTTCTTACACAATTATAAACAATGTAAACATTCTTGGCAGGTTGAGTTGCACTAGTTATGTTTTAATCTCCATCAATGGTGTAGTATAATTGATGCCCAGGAAATAAATTACACGTTGTGAGTCGTGTGTCGTTTCAATGAGGCGGAAGGGTTGGCCCCTTGGTAATTACAGCGTACCGCAAATGGTCTTCCAGTACATCTGGTCCTCGGGAGGATCGTGTGAACCGTGGAGGGAAAAACAATCAGCGCAAGACGGGATTGTCGGGTCGCGAGGATTCTTCCCAACCCGAATAATTGCGGTACGTGACCCACGGCGGTGAGGGTTAAGCGAATGGATAAACAACAAATCTTTATTACCTCTCATCCCGATTGGATGTGGTCATGCGAGCTTTGACGATATTTCAGCCTCGTTTTCCAGATCCAGTGTAGCCGAACCTCGGATAGATAGCAGTCGGTGAATCAGATCACTTGTTTCAATAGTTTGCGGAATCAATTCAAAAGTTTGCAGACGAAGAAATATAAAGAGCCGTTTCCCGTTCGGTTCATCAGCTTTGAACACGCGAAGTTCGTTAAGTTTTAATTCTAATCTTGTTCACTGCCGTACTAAGTATAAACTG
Source organism: Cimex lectularius (assembly GCF_000648675.2). NCBI lineage: Eukaryota > Metazoa > Arthropoda > Insecta > Hemiptera > Cimicidae > Cimex > Cimex lectularius. The sequence goes on along the minus strand of NW_019394146.1, from coordinate 77,979 downwards.
TCTTTCTGAGGCCACCACAATCCAGTTTTAAAGTTGCCAGATATGCTATTACAGACAAACTAATCACAGTCATGTTCGACTTTTATCCCCGTCTTGATATCCGATTTGTGACCAGATACGCTATTTTTAATTAGTTGCTTGGTTTGGTCATAAAATTGTGGCAATATGAAAGACATTTTAATTGTAAATGAATGGAGATGGATAAAAGCTATGGATGGCTAAAAGTATGGATATAAATATTCATCTGAAGAGACCAAAATGATCGGAAACGACGGCATGCAGGTTCATCCCCCTGCAGACCTCTTAAGAGGATATCTCACAATAGAAAGAATGCTTGTCATTCTGTCAGTAAATGATATTTTAGTTGCAGGTAAATGGAGATGGATAAAAGCTATAGCTAGCTAAAAGGATGGATATAAATATTCATCTGAACAGACCAAAATGATCGGAAACGACGGCATGCAGGTTCATCCCCCTGCAGACCTCTTAAGAGGATATCTCACAGTAGAAAGAATGCTTGTCATTCTGTCAGTAAATGATATTTTAGTTGTAGGTGAATGGAGATGGATAAAAGCCTAAATTCCCCTGAAGAGACCAAAATAATCGGAAACGTCGTAATTGCAGGTTCATCCCGCTTCATACCTCTTAAGAGCATATCTCACAATAGAAAAAATGCTTGACATTCTGTCAGTACATGAAGATATTTTAGTTGTAGGCGAATGGAGATGGATAAACCCTAAATTCACCTGAAGAGACCAAAATAATCGGAAACGACGGAAGTGCAGATTCATCCCCCTGCAGACCCGTTAAGAGCATATCTCACAATAGAAAAAGTAGTTGACATTCTTTCAGTACATGATGATATTTTAGTTCTAGGCGAATGGAGGTGGTTAAATGCCTAAATTTATATGACAGACTACGACAGACAAAGAAATAGGCAGTCCAAAATGATCAGAAACGACCGAACTACCGGTTCATACCCTGTTGATCCAGAGAGTCTTAGTGTCTCACAATAAGAAAAGTTGACTTTTATTAAGGACATTGCTATTTAAAATTCTGAGAGTTCTTAAAGTTTTAAAGCCATACATTTAAATTAAATTCAATAAAACGGGAATTCTTAACTAAACACTGGTTTATCAAAGAAACAAAATGCCGTGTTGAACAATAATTTTAAATTAATGTTGAACATAATTATCGCTGGTATTTGTCTGATAGCTCTATAAAAAATGAGCGGAAATAGAGTACCATTCACACCTAGTACTTTCATGTTCGACATCCGTTTTAGGTTAAAACAATCCGTCAAAAAACGGAAATAACACATAAAAAAGGTCGATCTCCTCGTATCGTGCTGCGCATACATTTGAAATAGAAACAATGTCAACAAAAAATTATATAAAGAAAAGAAATTGCCAATTTGTTGAACGAATTGCGTGCAAGGGGAGTTTTCCTTAGAGAAAGTAGATTAAAATGGAAAATTAATAAGAAAAAGGGGGAAAACTGGGGAGGTAGAGACACTCACAGTAACTAGAATAATTACGAAGCCGGGTAGAAAAATAACTTTGGGAGTTAGATGAAAGGCAAATATGCAAATTGTTTTTACTTGATATTTATTTCACGCAGAACTGTTTAATTAAAGTACATAATATGTCATAGTTTAAATAGTGTGTAATTGGCAATATTGGCATTGCAGACTTGTTATTGACTTAAAAAAAAATTTAAAAGATCTTTCCTACATTATTTTATTTCAGGCATTTGATAAGGTTTGGCACCAGGGGGTTCATGTGGAAGCCCAAGAGCATCTACTCTATTCCTGATACGAAAATCATTCTTTACAGACCGACACTTCCAAACTGTCCAAAACACTTTTCTACCCCTTTTATCCGATTCTCGCTGGTGTTCCACAGGGGAGCGTTCTCGCTCCCTTCCTCTAAACCATCTACACGACTGATCCTACTTTCATTTTTACGTTTGCCGATGGCATATACTCACCTCCGATAAATTCCTCGTAACAGCTTCATGCAATTAATGAAATCACTTACACACATTCGAAAAAAAAAAAAAAACTCTCCTTTTATTTCAATAATCTTTTAATCCCCGTTGCGAACCGCATACGATACCCTGGACTGTACTTCGACAAACCACTGGCATCGAATCCTCATACAAGCTCAAACATAAAAATTTAACTACAAGATTCAGACTGCTAAAAAGACTATTTGACATGCGACCCAAACTTACAGTAATAAACAAAAAAGACTGTACACTGCCATGCTAGCCCCACTATGGACATACGGACTCGAACCATTCGCCAAGTGTTCCAATCTTGACAGACTACAAACCACACAATCTAAAATTTTTCGAACAATAGTTCTCCCTTCTAAGTAATTACTAAATTAATTATACACAATTTTTTCGAAATGAAATTTTTTAAATTTTAATTTGTCTATAACTACTATGCTACTTTTATGGTCGACCAAGGGAAACGTGATATCAGTACATATTCATTGGTTTGAGCATGTAGGTCACAAGCTTGATGATTGATTTAGTAAATAATAAAATAATTTTTTGTTGGTATTTGTTGATTCTTCTTTGTTCGACTCCCGTGACACGTATTTAACCCTATCATAACATTGCTTCCGTCTAAGACTAGCCAGATCCCGATACTTCGATTGATTTATGAAGATTTCAGGTTTCTTGTACTGTTTATAAACTTTTGGCTTGAGATAGGACATTTGAGTCCCAATTCGTTGATGTCATTGATTTCTCGCTTCTTTGCATAATTTACACATAACGTACCGGTTGATTCCAAGATTACTGATATGCCCATAGAGTCTGCAGTGCCTCAAACCTGTTCAATACCTCAATATCTCAACCTCAATAGAAACCTGTTCCATTTCTATTGAATCTTACATAAAGATGCTTCCAATGAGGATCCTCAATTCGATTGTTGTAGTTTTTTCTCCATGAGTAGTAGAACGTTCGACTGGCGACCATCCATTTTTTTGTTACGCTGTTGATAATTTTCGCCTCTAGGAGGTCTTGTACGTTCCTGGGGCCAAGTAAAGGGTACTCTGTCAAAAACTAAGTCAGGCTAACTTAGCCTTGAGAGAATTTGCCACAGTTAACCGTCGGGTGTGAGATCAGTTACACTTCGCGGACAGCAGCATGCGAGTCCTATAAGCGAGAATTACTGAATTATGGACGCAAGTATGTTCCAAGTATACTGCTTGCAATTGAGGTCGGACTCGTAGTGGTTCGTGGTGAAGCTCCTTGAGAGTAGCCCAGGAGGTACATAGTGCCTCTTGGACGGTGGTTAGCATTCCACTTAAATAAAAACCGGTGCCGGCCTGTCTGTCGGAAGTGCCTACGCTAAGAGTGCGCCTCCACTCGGGGTTTCGATAGAGCTGCCTTCTCTATCGATCGGGAGTAGCTTCGGCTGCGTAAGTAATTTCGGCTTAGGTAGCCCTTTGCGAGCGGCATACGGTCTGATGCTCAATGCAGGCCCGGCCACTTGGAATGGACAAACGGGGAGCGAGGTTGTCTTAGCCCTTCGGGGCTGAGCTGCCTCTACACCAATGCTGAGGCAGTAACACCATCCTGTCGTATGCGGAGGTGCGCCAGCTCTCATCTTGAGAATCAAAACGTCTGATAAGGCCAGGTGCGGACGTTAAAGATACTCAGAGTCCTTTTTAGGATGACCGAGTATGCGGAAACCTCATGTCCAAACTAAGTTAATCCCTTGCAGTTCAAAACCATACATACTGTTCGACTACCGTGTTTTGACGGCAGCCTGGGTATCTCACATCATTGCTCTCTCTTCATTTTTGAATTAAATACTTCTCGTATTTCGAAATGTTGGCGTACTGGATTTTGGGGCCAAATACCCTGCCCTTGTACTTTGTAACGTTCTAGATCCATCGGAACTTTAAAGTCCTTTACAGGATAATCTTCTTGTCAAACAACTTCCTACACACGTCCTAACATTCCTTCTAACACCTGAAAAGAAAGAGCCTACGCAGTTTTTGACATGGTGTGTAATGAAGTGCATAGTTTTTGGGTGATCTCTTTAATTAAACATAAACCGTTCATTTTGGTCTGCCTATCTTCGCTGATTTGGTCTGTTAGATGTGTTTAGGCATTTCGCCATCTGAAGATGGTGATGGGTTTGTTTTATTTTGTAGTGTCGTTTGTTATACGTGAGACCTTGCTCTTTCAGACTTGTTTCAGGCTAGTCTAAGAGTTTTGGTTTAGTGATCTAAATTCATCTTCCTATGCTAGTAGTGACCGTCCACCTTATAATCCCACTTGATACTACAGAGTATATAAACACTATATCGACTCTCAGAGAAAAACGTCTCGCTTGTCTTCAGTATGGAATCTTCACATATTTTATATTGGTTGCTACAAGATCAGTATCCAATCCCCCCCCCCCCAATGTGGGGAGTCTATAGAGAAGTGCATGGACTCGTTCAGAGTCGATATTGACATGAAGGTAGGACGAGCGTTTAAGCTTAGGCTTCATAATGATTAAATTTGTTATCAGAAGGCAAGCTAGAAACTCTTAACTGCAAGAAAGTGTTGAGGCATTAATTTTTGACGAACAACTAGGTTGATGATGAACCCCTTAGCAAATTTGTACTGGTTTCAACTTAATTTAAGGCGTAGTAACACACGATAAGTTGACTGCGAAGCTCCTTCCTCCCTGTTGTGTATAAAACAGTCCGTGTCATTGTAATTGGCCGGGTCCGGGTTTATATTCAATTAGCCCCGTTGGATCGCACCCTCGGATGAACCTCGAGTGATTAATCACTGCTAAGCCCCGCATTGTTACACGGTGTCCGCCCTCGACGGCTCTTAACGATTCGGAGAAAAACTGAACCACGCCCTCTCCGTTACCAGGAGTAAACAAGAGAAGAAGGACCCCTGCCATCAAATTAACATGAGAATGAGCGGGGGGCAGCTCCGGCCAAATCCCCGATATATAAATGTCACCCCGGGGACAAGTGACTTGGATACCAAATGCTGGTTAAAGGCCGTATCTTCCACCCTACGCGTATTTGTTTCCCATTTCTTTCACATTGGGCCCTCTATTTTTATAGATTATGGTAAATTGGGATTTTACCATTTGTGTTAACGGCTGGTTTAACGATCATTTAAAAACGATTTTCAAAATATCATTAAGGGGTAAAAATAATTCAAAAAAGTTATTCTTTGAATGAAATTGATTGAATTTGACTGAATAAAATATTTTTATTTAAAAGAATTTGTCGATAAAAGCGTATTTCGTGAGAGACAGAGAGAAAGAGAGAGAGAGAGAGAGAGAGAGAGAGAGAGAGAGAGAGAGAGAGAGAGANTCTCAATAAAAGATCGAAACGTTGGCACGATAAAGAAAATGTTTTTCTGAAACCTACATCACACCCGACCGCATCTCACGATATCTGAATTATTACAAAAAAATGAGAGAGAGAAAGTGAGTGAGTGAGAGAGGGAGGAAGTGAGAGAGAAATACTTGAGGAGAAACTTATAAAATTACCAAACACATTTTTGTGACGTGCGAAATATATTGATTTAAGAACTAACAGAGAAAAACCGATAAAACAGAACTGATCTTTTATTATTTAGATGTTTTGTAGCTTACTCGGATCGGCAATTGTCACCCGGGAGAAGAAACCGTCTTGGAAGACGCGTCCAATTTCAATGAGTCAAAACTGCAGGTCGATCCAGGGCGTGAAACCGGGAATTTCACGAAATGAAAATTTAATGGATTGTGTTTCATTATGATAATTTGATGTTTACCTGAGCTAATGGCCGATGGACGTCGCACTGGCTAAATTATCGTGTTATTGTCGTTTCGTACGGCGGGTGAAAGTTTTCTTCGGATTCCACATCTTGTAAATCCTCAAAACTAGTGATTGACGACAGTTTAACATAAGTTACCAGTTGATTTGCATAATTTAGCATGAAAACTCCTTAAACTCCTTGTATCTCAGAAATAGCCTTTCAAAACTATTTTGCCTTATGGAAGGCAATCGAACAAACTTTTATCCATGATTTAATATTGCAGCGTATCTAGATATAAATCAATCCAGGAAAAGTTATTTGTGGTTTATTGTTTTATCGATTTATGCGTTAACGAAAACTGACATATTTCGCAGAGAAACAACCCTTTAGGGCGAATCTATTCGCTATTGGATGATAGAACAAACCATGTCGTTGGTAATGCTTGCAAAACGATTTGTTATGGATAAATGCTGAGCAAACAGGAGACAATCGCCTAGGATTTGTTTTCTGTTTGCCAAGAGCCCATAATTCACTCAGGCCGTTAAAGCTAGGGACGGACGCCCCTCTGCATATCAATTAAAGGCATTACATGTATGAACAGGTGCTGGATGAAGCCACGGCAATCCTCTTGCGATTCACCCCGGTTAAGTCGAGGGTTACCAGTTGGTTATGTTGTCGATTAACAAAACCGATGGCGTTTGGTACTGTTTTTTTGTGAATCTGGACCGGATTGAACATGGATTATGAACAAACCATCACTGACAGGCTATTATAGAATTTAATGTAAACACCAGAGATTATATATTAAAAACAAAAAATCATCAGAATGTTTGAGGTTGAAAGGTTTTATTATTGGAAGGTTGGAGAAACTAATTTAACCAGGAATACCAATAATAAAATACATGCATTAACGGCAAAGGTGCTGGAATAATTGGGTTTTGCACAAGAAAAAATGTTTAGCAATAAATGTTTTTGTAGATCTCAGGCCCAAAGCATAAACTATGTGTAACAATGGTTCTGCCGGTTTTAACTTATGGTTGGGAGTCATGGGTTCAGAACAACAGTTCAGAAGGTGTTGAGAGAGAAGATTCCAGGAATGGTGTAAACCAAACGAAATCGGGCTGGTGGTTGGGTAAAAGCAGAAGAGTAAAAACAGCTGAGAGCAGATGGGCAAAAACATAATCGAGTGACACCAAAAGAGAGGAAAAAGATCAGTAATCGCCACAGTGCGTTTGGCACAAATAATGAATTTTATTAATTTGATTAGCCAGCTGTACTTTCACTTTTACTAGCAATAGCTGATTGGACATATGTTGGACGTTGTATAAATGATAGAGAAAAGGCCGTAAGGACATTGTAAAAACTGAGTCACAATTGATATCGTGGAACTTATAGTTAGTACGTTTCCGATCAATTGGGTATGTGTATCTTCGCTGTTTTGATCCGTCAGACGTTTTAATTTGAGTGCGCGCGATAGTTCAACATTTAACAGATATGTTTGATGTTTAGTAACCGTTAGTTGATGATTATTTGTAGATCGTGAGATGCGGTCTGGTGTGACGTAGGTTTTAGAAAAACATTTTCTTTATTGTGCCAACGTTTCGATCTTTGTTGAGATCATCTTCAGGGCCTGGGATTTTTGAACATTATTTAAATTATACAAATACATGTAGATGTGAAAGAAAAAAAAGCATACACGACATGACACATCTACAGAGAAAACAAACACTTTGAGTGAGTACAAATACTTTGATTGAATCTAAAATTTCTATTATTGTATAAATTCATTTTTTTCCTTTCACATACTAAATGAATTTGTATAATTTAAACAACGTTTATAAATCCCCGGCCCTGAAGATGATCTCAATAAAGATGGAAACGTTGGCACGATAAAGAAAATATTTTTCTGAACCAACGTCACACCAGACCGCATCTCACGATCTCCAACTAATAATTTAACAGATAATTGTTACAAGATAAAAATCTTTTTGTACATCAGTACTAACAAACCCACAACTAAAGATGGCAAAATGTTGAAAAACGTCTGACAAGTTCATAATAGAGAGGATAGACAGATCAAGGATGATTGGAAACAACGAAGCTAAATTGCCATAACTTAAAAAATAAGTATGAATAAGTTGTTATACACTTTTAATAGCCAAATGTACAGTAATCAAATCGAACAGTGCAGAATGTGAGCAAATACTAAAAACGTGATTCGATACGAGCAAATACACGTGTTGAAGACCTTTCCATTTTAGTAGAAAGTATTTCTGTATTTGGTCGTTTCCGATCTTTTTGGTCTGCCAATTCTTACTTTTACTTTGTCAGAAGGCATATCTGGGTTATGAGTTTATGGGATTTTCGATTTTATCATGCTTTTATTTCAAGATTTTATGTTTTCTTTGTATCTGTCTTTTATTTTTCTTTCTGTCTATCGGATATATTTTTCTCCACAGTGGAATGTTATTGCTTGAAAAACTGCCAAATTCATCGCATTGCAGATGTCAAGACAAAATTCAATTTGCTTATATTTCTGTCGCAATAAAGAGGTTTTTATTGAATGACTCCTTGTAGGGATCAATAGTATTGTAGTCAATAGTAGATGATCAACGTTGCGAACAACAAGGGTTCTCTTCTGTTTATAAGAAGGATTGTCCAGATTAATCAGGAGCCTGTTCACAAATTTGGATAACAGAATGGCAAAAAATTAAAGACACGGGTTTAAAAGAAGTGACTATTTGTGGTGTAACGTCGAGATTGGCAATGTATACGACGATTAAGGTATTAAAGTCTGAAATATTTATCTTAATGTTTAGTCGGGAGAATTAAGGTTTCCATTAGAGTCACGACGTCAATCGCAGGCTGCGTGTAGACCGGCATCATCGGTTTCGCATAATTTGCCTTCTTGACAGCGATTTATCAGCGGGTTAGTCAAAGGATCCCGGCTTGTTTGGGTCATGCAATGGATAGAAAATATTCCATTACCGAAGGCCGTTGGGTATTAACCCCAATCCTCGAGCCGCGGTTTCCTTCCACCGGATCGCGAAACCCATCGCGTTTCCTATTTGTCCGGTCGCCGTTCCATGAGGGGGCCTTCCAGCCACGGGGGAGTGATCTCTCTCGAACACGTGTACCGACGACAGAAACAACCCGCCGCCACGTGTCCGACCGCGCGTCAACGAATAATACATTTCTGCTGGAGGACAGCAGCCGTTATCGTATGATCGATCATTACAGCCTTCGTTACACCGAGCAAATCTGTTTTAAATATTATCAGTGACAATTTTTCTCCCTTCTGAGAACTGCTGAAGATTATTGTTGATTATTGATGTTTCAGCCTGTGTAAGCTTAGATATCTGGAATTGACGTAATTGTGAGAAAGAACATTAAAAAAATAGTTACGTAAGGTATTGGTTGAAATGAAAAAGTCATTGTCACGAGCGGGATTCGAACCCACGACCTTCGGCTAAATACGCCGCTGCTCTACTACTTGAGCTATCGTGACTTCCATCCACTCGGATACCAACTTCCCACCTCAACCTCACCTTTTGAATTTTCCCAGCTTTTTGCCATTTTTCAAATGTCGTGTATTCACGATTCGATTCTCGGCGACAAATGAAATGGCCACGGAAGGTCGTGGGTTCCCGAGTCCCGCTCGTGACATTGACTTTTTCATTCAACCAATACCTTACATAACGATTTATTAATTGGAAGAAGTTATTTGGTCAATTAGACCACCAAATATAATCGATTAAAAAAAAAAGTATTGTCATTTTCGCTATATCTCAATAATAAGAAACCACGATATTTGGGAAGCCACGCAAGCCTCTAATACCTTAGCCTTTCGTTATGCAATCTATCTAATTTGTACAATTTCGCTATGACTATGAAACAACATTGTGCTGTATGTAATACCCTCATCCAACCATCTCGGAATCTAAAAGCAAACAATTTTTAGAAATTTTATATGCACGATAATTTTGGGAAGAAACAGTTGTTTTTCTGTTTTATTTTAAAGGCAACTAAATGTGTTTTTCCTTTTAATATTAATGCAGATTAAATTTAGTTGAAAACTACACAATAGTGGGGCGTCGGTGGCCGCAACGGTTTAGGCGTTGACACGGCGCTCATCACTGTAAGGTAAAGGTCCGGGGTTCAAAACCAGCCGCCCTGCATTCGAACTCGACATACTTACAATGGGCTTTTTTCAAAAACAACGGCACCCTGAGGGTTTATTAGCTAGTTTATTTAGCTCTGCTGCTGCGAACCCTTGTAAAAAAAATGTGACGGTTAAACGGCGCAAGTAATAGATAATTCGTGGATGGCCGAAAGCCATTGCAGGTTTACTTTATCCCCAGCCAAAAATTTTTGTTCATTTTTCCAATTTATGATGGTGAAGGAAATAATTTTTTGGTTTGGGTTTGTCAACCCAAAGCAATGAATTTTTGATTACTTCTACAACACAAGAACTACTTACAAATGGGATTTTTTCAAAAACACCAGCACCCTGAGGGTTTATATGATTTATTATATCACTGTAAGGTGAAGGTCCCGGGTTCGAATCCAGCGGCCCTGCATTCGAACTCGACATACTTACAAATGGTTTTTTTTTTTTTTTTCAAAAACATCGTCACCCTGAGGATTTATATGCTCTGCTGCTGCGCACCCTCGTAAAATACAAACAAAAAACTGCACAATAAAATAGAAACGTATTAATCTACAGATTCATCACCTCTCACTCTTCAAATTTTCACAACTCCAGCTATTGTTACATATATGGCTTACATATATGTTATGGCGAATATTATTATTTATTTGACTTTTACCCATTCTAGTTAAAAACCAAATTTTGAGTCCAAAGTTAAAATTTTAGAATGAAAATGGCAAAAAGGAGGGAAAATTCGAACGGTTGTAGGTTAAGATGGAGAGTTGGTGTTCGAGAGGATCGAAGTCGCGACATCTCAAGTGATAGAATAACGGCGTATTTAGCCGAAGGTCGTGGGTTCGAATCCCGCTCGTGACACTGACTTTTTTTATTCCAACGAAGACCTTACTTGAAAAAAATAATTGAAAGATGTAACTAGGCCAATTGACCATTAAAACGTAAATGAGTTAGAATTTTGTTCAAAAAATGAACTAGGCCAATTTCTATTTAGAAAAAGAAAAGCAACAGGCAAACAATTGCTAATAAATAATTGGCATTCTATTTTGTGTCTGGGCGTGATAAATCTTCTTAAGTAAAACTTTTTAAATTGTAAAATATAATAAAAAAACGACTCTGTAAGAAGATCAGTTGTTTACGAAGCTTTCACAATTAAAATAAAGCTCTAAGGAGAGCCACTCACTGCATTAAATTCACGTAATCTAAATTCGTCTAATTTAAACGTGCATAGGAAAAGTAATGCACGATATTGGATTAAGATTTGGATTCATGTAAGCTCGAATCTGCACATGAAATGTTCGTGGATGTATGTGTGTGCACTTATTTTTAGGGACGGTTGTTCAATAATTGGAGTCGTGGTGGTCAGGAATGAAGTATTTTAGAAAACACCTTTGTCCATCTTTTACTTTTATTGGGGTCATATTCAGGGCCTGGGTGAATTACAAAACTCGTTGATTGGAAAGAAAAATACAATACAGACGTAAATATAAATTATGAATCAACTATTTTCGTCGAGATCGTTAGACAGGTGAAAAAAAGAAGACTAAATGCTTTACGCATTTTGTAATAAAATAGGCCCTGATGATAGCACTATAACGTGCCGAAATTTCGGTGAACCCGGCATTTAGTCTTCTTTTTTCATCCGTCTAATGACCTCTACGAAGATTGGAACTCTACATATGAATAAACTATTTCTATGTGGTGCTATTCTTGTAATGTGATGTTTGTTTCATGTGAAATTGTTGTGAAACGTTAATTTATATTCTGCTGTTTTTATATTATTGTGACCTGGTGGGGAACGCGGTAACCTGGAAAATTTCTTATGTACTTATATGCTACGTATACAGAGTTGAGCCTATTTCTTCTCGCAGTTTACCGCCAAGCTTTGTAATTTATCGTAGATTTCTGGCAGGACGTGCTCAAGCACAATTTCTTACGCGCTCTCTATATGGAGCCAAGGGACTGCATCCTCAATCAGGTCGTAACACATCGTGCAACCTTTCTCTGCATGCCGGACACATACATGAACTTTTGGACAAATTAAGTCTTCTATGAGTCAGATCAATGCAAAATATTAATAGCGTAATTCTCATAGTTAATAGATTTTTCTGTGCTAAGGGTTTTTTAGGGTGAGAATAGATTGACCCGTTAAAAAAATTAATAACACTAAGGATCAATCTTGTAAGAAAAGAAACCTAAGAAAAATTAAACCCTTTAAAACAATAGTTATATATAAATTCATAGTTAATGAACAAACTTTCCTAGGCAATTTTTGAAAATTGATATTAGAATTATCATATTTGACGTGAAAAGATTTTGTTTAGTTTGATCATTTTTTTCTTGAAATCCCAAAGATTCCTGCTCCGGTACAATCCTAAGTTTATGACATTTACTTTGTTCTAAGGACCAAAAAAGTAACGGAGTTCTATTTTTATGATATCTATGTATATTCGTATGTCTAATACTCCTACACGGAACGTCGATCATTTTTCGGACTTCTATCATCGCAACACGATGACAAGGAAGCTCGTCCTCTCGTTCATGACTTGCGTGCGAAGTCGACACGTCGCCAATCCCGTTTGTCAGCGAGTAGAAAAAAAAAGGCAAAAGTTGACTCGGCTAGCTCTAAATTCTTCCAAAAAGCGATGACGATTGACACTTAGCTAAAGAATGAAAAAATACAAACCGAGGGTGAATTTTTGAGAGGTAGGTCTTGACTCGGCGAGTCTTGCTTAAACACTGGTGACAGGGGCAAAACGCGGCCCCGCGAGACGGGAGGAATCGATCCGCGGTCACGTGGCTCATTGATGAAAACGGTTCAACTTTTGTCAATTGGGGGAGAAAGCCGGCTTCGCGGCCCCACCGGTGGAAAGTTTATTTTAAGTCGTTTGACATTACTTACTCTCGTCTCGACTGTCTATTGTTTTGACCGGGAAGTTTGATCGAAACCGGCAAACTTTGGAGTGCTTCTTCGGACGAAGTCAACAAGTAACCGAATCTATGTTTAACCCGGTTGCTTGTTGTAAAGCTAAGTTCAGACTTTAAGCAATGTTTGCAATGTTGTGCAACAGCTCAACTTCTTTAAAAGATTTTTGCAAAAGAAGAAAAGCTGTGTTCCTTGCTGCATGGACGATAAGCAGCAGTCCGCTTGTCACTTTGATCAGTAGATTGAAGGAGCATTAGAAGAATATCCTTGATTCAATGTAACCTCCGTCCGTTTATCCTGCGTATTGCGGTCAATACATCTACCAATTTAACCTAAATTCACCTTATGAATCCATTTTTGTCTTTTCATCGTGTTTCTCATATAGGTGCTTGATCCCGTCCACTGTTAAATATTAAGGTCATTATAGTTAAAACCATAGATTAATTTGTAATTATTGATTCATAGTCCTGAGTAATGGGGCTGTATTCCTCGAAAGTTTGACGAAGGAACTGAATGTTTTCTTTCAAATTCCCTGATTTTTAATGTAAAATTCGTCGTTCGATCAACAGTGGATCTCGAATCGACAATATTCATTTCGTCTTAGGATCGAAATAATGGAACATCCTTTGGACTATTTCATGAAAACCGATACTTTTGGGCTTTGTAAGCTCTGGGATTTAAAATTGCGCAATTCTATGATATATTGGTTTAATTAAATTATAATTTTGTTTTGAAAAGGACGAATTTAATTTAGAATTTAGAATTATACCGTGAAAGAACTACATCATCATGATGAGAAAAAACTCCATTGAAGCGACGAAATAGCTGTTCCAATCAACAGCTAAAATAAAAAGTGACGAACTAGGAAAATCAGTTCGTGTTTTGATATCAATTTCTTTTGAGGAAACTGAACTCGAGAAATAGATAATCGATAATGATCCATGATCGTACTAGTTTACACATGGCATGTACTGGTTACATGTCAAATACTCAATTTTGGATGGTGGAGAAATTCTTTCGTTTTAAGGAACTTACATTGTATAAACAACAATCTTCACGACAGTGCAACATCTTTAAAGTTATTTAAAATCTCGTGATCCCGGGCAAAAATAACCCTTACCCTCACGTAACCCCCACGAGAATAAATTCTCCGCGGTATAAATGTAAGCTTTACAAGAAACAAGAGCGTTTTCCCGGCTAAAAATACCCTGTGCTTTTGATCCAAACGGAAATAAACAAGGAAAACCGTCGTAGCTGCATGACTCAGGAGGGATTAGTGACGTTTACATAAATATCAATCACTAAGCTGCACGAAAAGAGAATCCAGATGCATTTTTTCCGTCTGGAATTAGAAAATTAAACCTTAACCATTTTTACCAACGAAATCCTTAAAAAAAATTACTTCGAATGTGGATAAATAAAACCCACCACTGAAGATGGCGAAATGCAGAAAACGGCAGACCGAGACAGCGAAGTGAGACAGGAAAAATAAGGAAACCAGAAAACTTAAAATTAAGTAGTTAAAACATAATGAGAAACCTAAAAATGAGCTTATTCTGCAAGTATACTTATACTAATACACTAGTAAATCGAAATATTATGTTATGACTAAAATCACGGGACTTGTACTGATCTTTGAGGTATCGGGTGGTTTGCAGGTTAGGGCGTAGAAAAAAAAACATTAATTATTGAAAAGTTCTATTGAATTATTCGACTGTGATAAGAAAGACTCAGTAGGGTATTTTCACACAGATTAATGCAAAAACCGGCATTCAAAGGGGCGATTCCTCTTTTATGGCCAGAACAAAAGCGAAAAATACGAAAGATTCATTATGATGACTCCTTACACGCGTCTTGAAAGATTAATCGATACCTTCGCGGGTGTATTATCGTTTTATCACGTTGCTTGTCATGAATTACTGTTTCGTACTACGTTACGTTATTGAGAAATAGCTTTCAGGCTTATTAAAAAAATGGTCTTCCAGCGTAATTAACTGATGACCCTTTTCTGTGCCAGCTGATAAGCTTTTCGGGGTAAACCGTTAAATCCGCAATAAAACCTATTTGGCCGGTTCAAGCTGCCTGCCGTTAATGAATGCCTTGGTCAATTTTAAATCTTCGCCTCTCGTCGTCAATCTTCGTTCCAGGTAACTGTGCAGGTTAAACCAGAGGGTGAACTCTTCCAGAGAGTTTGACATCGGCGGGGTTGACAAATATTTTTCGATTGAAACATTTAATTTGAGTTCTTTTTTATATCTACGGGTGAAGTACTTTGTTATCTAGCGATGTGCCATCATCCTGGTTGCCCTGGTTTGGTCAATCTGCGGCTTTTCGCCACAAAAGCGTTACTGAATATGGCACACCAGGATGACCAGAAACAACCAACCTTCTAGTTTAATTGTGGTGAACTCATTTCTCATTATGTCAAAATTACATAACAAAGTTGGTATATCATTGTGACGATAAAGTTTAATCGTTTGAGGTACAAAAACGATCTCATTAACGGAAACGTTTGACAAAAGATTGTGTTAAATTGAAAGGGAGATGGCCTTGGATCGTCTCGTTTGTAAGAAAGAAAGGGATGAAATAGATTGTAAAGAAAATAATCGATTTTGGAAACACGTTGAGGAGGACGAACACAGAGCGAGGAAGGTCGTGATTTGGTAAACAATCCGTTTTAACGGTTTGGGGTTACCTGATTGGCGTGGAAGTTGAGAGACATTTTGGCTCGGCGGTCACATCCTGAACGGCGATGAAAAGTCGTCCGGGTTGGGTGAAACCTTCTCGGAGGCGCTGGTTGACGACTAGGTCGTCGGAGGTGGAGGCGGGGGCGGCTGGCTGTCCGGAGGCCGGGGCGGCGCGGTTGCCATGGCCGCCGTTTCCCAACAAAGGGCCACCCGGCCCGGCCCTGTTTTGTCAATGCCCGTGCATCCCCCACCGTACGCCTTTCAACTTCAGGAGTCAGGACATGACCTGGTCAAAGGAGGCGAGAAAACAGTTCCTCTACCGCCTCCGAACCCGTCTACCCTCGGCCTGATGAGGTGGATAATCGTTAATTTTACCCATTCTAATGCCAGCAGAACACGCATATCTCGGCACTATGAAACATAGTTTACGTCTTAACACACCAATCACTCCTTCCATAAACGAGAAAGCATTTTTGATATTGGCACTTACTAGACGCTATGCCAAGTATACAAACGTGTATCTCATAAATTACGGTTTGCCTGTCCTGCCGGACGTTTTTCGCCTTTCGGCTTCTACAGTGATGGGTTTATGTTCAAAAAACTGACGGTTCGAATCCCTGCCTACTTAAAGTATTTTCAACATTAAATACTTGGGCATTTGCACAACATAAAACTTTCTTTTCTATAAGTTTCAACATGCACACCCTTTTGATTATGAAATGGCAACCAACAAAATCATGTAAGATCCCAACCAGCAACATTTTATAAGAATTTGTCACTTTATTAACTGTTATGAATATTTGATTTTCACCGAATTACAAATATATTGTAATTGGGTGAGAGTACAATGTGGTAAATATGTCTAAAATATGGTTGAAGGTTGCCAATGAAAATTTAAACCCATTTAACAAAAAAATTATGCCAAAGAGTCTTTTATCAGTTTACTTTGTATTATTTTTGTTATTTTTTCATAGAAGTTTCATCATATTAATGACTAATTGTTTAAAACCAAACATAACCAAAAAATCAAATTTTTAGCAATTAAATGGCCTTTGGAATTTGGCCTTTGAGAAATTAAGTCATTAGTTAAAATAAAAGGTAAATTTTCTGTAAGCATCTTTCAGTATTTATAGAGCCAAGAAAATCTTATTTAAACATTAGACTAGAACTCTGGAAACTCGTAAAAGTTTATTCCCAAACTGATTTTGTGCGCGTTATACTTCAAAAGCTGCCTTCCTGTATGAAAACAGTATCATTGTACCGGAGCAGTTTGGTTTCAGGCCAGGACTATCTACCATTGTACAATTCTCCAGGATAGTATATGACATAATGCTAGCCATTAATCTAAGCAAGCATAATTTCGTGGTTTTGGTAGATATCCGAAAGGCCTTTGACACTGTTTGGCATAATGGTAAAGTCAGTAGGATGGTGCAATATAGTTTCTTCTCTACTTACACAATAAAAATGGTTAACTCCTATCTCTTATCCAGGCAATTCCGGGTTTCCTTTCGATCATCCCTTTCCCAACCGAGAGACATTGTTACTAATGTTCCACAAGGCTCTATCCTCGGACTCATCCTGTTTCTTGTATATTTCAACAAAATACTTCGCCCTAAAGGCTCTGCCAAACAGAACGCGAACGCAGGCGGTCCCTTAACATATTTAAGTCGGCGAAGAGAATTTTTTAAATTTGGAAAATATGTTAATTTTTTTAAAGATAAATTTAAATGGTATTAAATGATATTATAGCTGTGATAGACTTTTGGAGTGTAGTCCTTTCCGAACGTTGTCTATCAGACGCGTTTCGACTACAATGTGATTTGCAACCAAAATTATAATTGAAAACTGAAGATGGCGAGAAAAGGAAACGCATCCAAAGCCAAAACCGTTAGACAAAAAAGATCTAACTTCTATAAAAAAGATAAAAATCTATCAAGGTTTTCTTGCTTTTACATATCAGTACGCACTAGCGAGCCTCTGTATACGCTTTTGAAAATTTTCTTGAAAAATGTCTGTCGCTGTTATTTATTTCATTGGAGGGTGCATATCATATAATATTGGTTTTAATAAAAATAGTGAAGAAAGCTAAAAAAACCCAAGGTTTTTTGTTATGACAATTTAGGCTAGATTCCATTGAATTTATATTTAATAGACACATATAAAGAAAGCAATTATGAGTAGTATAGTAATAATAAATATAATAACTAAATAAGGATAGCACAAATAAACTTTTAACTGCTAAATTTTTTGACAGGGCTGAAAATGTGTCGGACATCATGTTAAAAAGAATTGGGGAAAAATAAGCAAAATTCGTCCGTTCAAAATTTGCACAAAGGTCTGATATCTTTCACGATTATTAAATTTTCATTAGTTATGCCCTTATTTATTATATTTGAATGCATTTTGACAATAGATATGTTTTGTGCTTTCATCTATTTTTTTACTGCAACCAGTACGTTGTAGGCCAGTTATTAAATAAGCCCCAAAAAAATGAATTTTCTTCGGTATAATTAGCGGCTAGCTAGTCATTTGTAAAACTTGACTGAGTTTATAATAGATTTGTGCTAATTTCGCCTCAGTTTTAATAAATAAATTAATCTGTTTAAAACTCCTTCGGAACTTATTTTCCCCAGTTTAAGAACCGATTAAGTTTGGGTAAGTGAAGAAGAGCAATCAGTGAAATAGGATTTGAACAATTGACATGGAATGAAGCTTGTAATTCGCCAAGTCACGTAAATCCCTGGGCTAAATTGAATTTACACGGAAGACTCCGCAAACTTCAAGTCTTTAATTACAAGTTGAAAGTTGCAAGTTGCAAACATTAATAGAATTTTTTCACTTTTACTTCAGTTGAAAATTTTTCTTTTTATTGTACAACCTTTCAATCAAAACTAAACGCCTTTTTCTAGTAAATAAATAACAAAACAAATATAAAAAATTAGCCTTTTTATGTAAGGTCTTGGTTGAGATAAAAAAGTCAGTGTCACGCGGGGGATTCGAACCCACGACCTTTAATACGCCGCTGCTCTACTACTTGAGCTAATATATATATACACACATATATATATTACCCACGTCTCTCTCTCTCCCTGTGTGTGTGTGATATAGAATGACAAATAGATACATATACGTATGTAATAAATGATAGAATGAAAAAATCTAAAAACAAATAAATGAATTATGATCTACAGCGGTAATATATCAAGAAAGTGTAAAATATATTCTCTCCTTTGCTTTTCATAAAACTTAAATTCATAAACCAGACCTTTTATATATCCAATCTTCTCTGGTGTACTCTACCATTGTACCCCGATTAGATCCATCCATCAGATTTATAAAGTCCTATCTTGACAACACTGCATCCAAAGTACCGGCTGTATCCGGAAAGGATAGGGCATATCGCAAAGAAGTGAAAAGCTTTCCGATTACAAAGGAAACAATCTTTTGAGACCTTGTAGGGCTTAAAATTCAGGATTAGTAGTTCTCCTCCATAGCTCTAATAACCGTCCAATAGAACTTCTTTTCAAACTTTTCATATTTTTACCCAACAAGCTTGCACACCTCAAGTTTCAGTTATGTATAGCAACCCTGGACAGTAAATCATTTCTTAGGGAATCCATATAACATCAAGGAATCAAGCGGCTTTTTTGGGCCACCAAAATCTAAACTAGAGTTCTTGTACTAACGTTTTCTTTGGTGAAGACCGAAATAACCCATTCTTCAATACTTAACGACAAATAATCCACATCCAGTAAATATGAAACCCCAAAACTTGTGAAGCGTAACAAAGTATTAAAGAATTGCTCGGGATAGTAGGTAGTTTGCAATTAAGAGGATTGAAGTCAAACTTAGCGTTTTTGACTGTTTCTTTCATATGGCTTCTTAACCTTCTATAGCCCAATGTAGTGTTAGAGCAAGACGCAGTTTAGCAATTTTGTTAAATGGCTAGCGGGAAATTCCGTGAAATAAATCAGTGTTGCCAATACATGGGCAGAAACTGCAGGAACTGTTTTAGTACTGCGTCCGTCCTAAGATGACGGGGTTCTCTACTAACCTTAACTAAAATTGCTAAAGTTGGCATTGCTCTGAAGCAACTTTGGGCAAGAAAGGGTTAAATTATTGTTAAACTGGATATGAAGAAAATTTATGTTTGTATAACGATCGATACTAGATTGGTCGGAACCATGTTGGAAAAGAAGATTTCAAGATGGAGAATTTATATTGGCGCAAAAAAAGTCAGTGTTGCCAAAAGCACTGCACCCGCTCTAAACTCATGGGATTAGCTATGCTTGGCAAAGTAGGGTAACTTTGAGCAAGAAAGGGTTAAAGGATAATTTAGAAGTGAGAGTGACCTCCAAACAGTTGTATTCAATGGTCACAGTGGAACTATTGTTTTGAGATAGGAACATCAAAAACCTCATGCAGATTCATTCAACATTCATCTGCATGAGGTCTACCTCCAATCGGAAATACAAGAATTTTTGATTTGTCTAAGTTAACTTTCAACCCCAAAGCTCGCAGTATGATTCTAAATTGTCGACTTTGATTTGACGATCTTCTGGGCTTTCTGCAAGTATGACAATTCCATAAAAATAGAGGAAAATTTACCATTTACCACATCTTTGTTTTGCTAAAGGCTAGCCAGCCAATTCGAATAATATTTGAAGTTTTTACTCAGGTTCTTAATAATTAATTTTAATAGGTGAAACTTGGACACACCTTGTGCTATTTTTCCATGGTATATTTCTTATTTTGTTTCCATTACAGCGCGAACAGGCATTAAAAATGTTTTAAAGGGCTGAAATATGACACAACCACCTTCCATATGCGTCGTGGGCTCGAGGGGTGACAATCCCGAATTGCGATTGGCTGGCGCGGGGGTGGGATGCGGACGGGGGATGGACCATCGATGCTGGGGGCGGCATCGGCCACACCCTCCGACCCGGCAGAGGATCTCCGTCCCAGCATCCTCAATCATCATTCTTTCCTCGGGTCACGAGTTGAGCGAGACATTCACCTAGAGAGTTCAGGAAATCTGCGGAACTGGGGGAGATATACCAATTCAGCACCGGTCTCAAGGTACTTCATTTTTGTTAAAATTCTTCATTTGCATTTCCCGCGACTGACGATTGTCTCAAAAAGCATATAATATCAAAAATTGTATGAAATAGTTATAACTTAACTTCCAACAATGGATTATCATCTAACATAAATCCATTTACGTTGTAGTCAATTATTGACCAAGTTACTTCTTTCAATTAATTATTCTTTCTAAGTAAGGTCTTGGCTGAGATAAAAAAGGTAGTGTCACGAGCGGGATTCGAACCCTCGACCTTCGGCTAAATACTCCGATGCTCTACCACTTGAGCTATCGTGACCTCGATCCACTCGGACACCAACTCCCCATTTCAACCTCACCTTTTGAATTTTCCCTCCTTTATGCCATTTTTCAAATGCTGTGTAATCAGGATTGGATTACCTCAAGTGGTAGAGCGTATTTAGGCGAAGGTCATGGGTTCGAATCCCGCTCGTGACACTGCCTTTTTTTATCTCAGCCAAGACCTTACTTAGAAAGAATAATTAATTGAAAGATCTAATATAATTTTTTCTCTCTTCATAACGAATTAATCTTTAGCTTTTTACTAAAGATTTCCGTAGAGAGGGACTCATTAATGATTGAAAAATAGTCTGCAAAGGATATTTTTGTAGTGCCTTAAAAAACAACAAATAGTTAAGTCATAGAAAATCTAGGCAAATAGATCTGATAATTATGGTCCGTTCCGCATGCCACTTACTTAAGTAGTGTCGGTGCAATTTGTCTAAATAGCACTCACCATAGTTACCATAATGATCAAACTACTAACATATTACTCACAAATCCAACCATTAGTTTAAAAATTATGTATATAAAAATATATAAACAAGACAGGCATCAACCTTGTGATGTTCATTGGCACATAGGGATAGGGATAAAAGAAGAGGCTTCAAGATCTTCTGCCTTGACCTGACTAGATATATTTTGCTTCTCTATTTTTATTACTTTAAGAATCTAGAAAGACCCTCACAAAAACTTTATTGTATACAAATCCAAGATATTCTTACATTAATACATTACAAACGCCTTTTTTACCTTTATCTAGCTGTAAATTTAATTTACATTATTGTCTTCTAAATTAATATATACATTTTCAAGCCATATCAGCTTTTTTGGGCTATTCTCCCTTGCAACTATTTCCACCTCATCAAATATCAACTTATGGTTATGGTTTATAGCATGTTGAGAAAACCCTGTCGCTTATTGCTAATTCTGTTTTTTACAAATTTTACGGTCTTACCAATATATGATTTATCGCAAAAGCACATAATTTTGTATAACTGTAAATCCTTTTCTATTTCATTTTTTATTTCTGGAGTAAACTTTTAACATTATTACCCATATAGCAATAATATTTATTGTTTTTGAACACAGCTTGTTTTTTTTTAAATTATTTTTAATATGCATACGTAAGACCTGGTGCATTGCAACAACCAACAATGTTAAACTACAACCATCACCATTTTCTTATCGTTAATGTCCTTATTGTCAACCTTTGCATTATTGTAAAAAATAGGTTTTTGTTTTCTAATGACATTTTTGATCAAATTATCTGTATATACAAGTTCATATTCGATGAGGTGGAAATAGTCGAAAGGGAGAATAACCCAAAAAACCTAATTTGGCTAGAAAATGTCTATATTATATTAGAAAAAATAATGTAAGGTAAAGATAAAATAGTTAGACAATATGAGAATATCAGGGATTTTATATAGAAAAGAAAGGAAAAAACAAGGATACTAGTTTTATATATGAAATTGGAATAATTGAAAAACATTCACACTTTAATTTCCCTAATTGTTTTAAAAATTTTAGTTATCACTGAAGAGGTTTGGAGATGTACGAGTCGCGAATATTTGTTATATGCAAAAGAGCTGGTTGTTATCGTTACAAGTTTTTAACAAACCAGACCATTGATCGTTTAAATATGGATAATTTTATAATTTTTAAGTTCAACGTAATCTCACGAAATAATTTAAAGTAGACGATGACCAAAACAGTAGATGTTTGACAAACTTAATGAGAATTACTTCCAAATTATCTCAATTTTTGCCGCATAGATTAAGACTGAGTTTATTATTGCATCAAATAGCCTCAATTTAGTGCCCAAGAATCGAACTTAGAAGTAATTAGGATTCTTACATTGGCAGATCCTAAATTTGCTTTTGAAAGAAAATTACATATTCTATAGTCGAACTGTTAAATTAAAGGGTTTTGAACAGTATTGTATTAACTCACTCGTAAAATATTAAACAATTACATTATCGGTCATAGTCATGTTATTCGTTATTAATAAATTGATTAACTTTGAAATTGCCTTCTGAAATTTAACTAACTTATTGATGTGAGTGTTTCATGAGATGACAAAATACATTTTGAATTAATTAATAACAAAATACAAAGCATAAGAGAAGGGATAGGGATAGGGATAAAAGAGGCGGCCACAAGGCCTACTGGACCTCGACCTGAATTGATCTATTGTGTTCCCCTGTGTTTTATAACTCACTGGCCAGCTTCAGGTTCTTAGCCAGCCTCCACAGCTTTGCTAGCGGCTCCTTAGTTAGGATCTTCCTTGTGGTTTTTCTTGTCCTAGTTGCAAGAACCTGCACCTACATAGACCTTCACAGAAACATAAAATGTGTTTTGCGGTCTACTCCACTTCTTGGCAGTATCTGCACAGTGTTTCTTCTGTCTGTACGCCTATCCGGTGCATGTGCTTTCTTCAGGCCAGTGCACCAGATCCTGTCTGCATATACGGGGGAGGGTGTATGGCCGTCTGTACCACGGGGTAACCGATGCACAATGCGGGGCGGACCATTCGGAGTGGACAAGCGGAGAGCGAGGTTGTCTCGGCCCTTAGGGGCTGGGGCGCCTCTACACCAATGCTGCGACGGTAACACCATTCCGTCGTATGCGGAGGTGCGTCAGCTCTCATCTTGAGAATCAAAACGTCCGATAAGGCTGAATAGGCCAGGTGCGGACGCTAAAGATCTTCTTGTCTTGTTGACGATGAGTTGTCGGGAACGAACTGCCCTGTCAGGAGTCCAACCAGAATCCTGGTTCGGCTGCGGTCGCCTTCCAGTAATTCTTTTGTAAGTTTTGCGGATGGTCCTTCTATGAATCTCTTCGCGTGCCTCATACCTGTGGTATTGTTCCACCAGGTTTCGGACTCATTAAGGATCCATTTTAAGATTTATCCTCTTTTGTGGCAGGCTGCTAGGCCGCAGTAGGGTACTGGATCCCCCATTAGAGAAGAGTCAAAAGGATAGAAATGATGAATGGTGGAGTGAGTGCGGTGTTCAGTTCTTAAAAAAAATATATTAAAAAAATAAATAAAAATAAATAGTTCCCACTTACAGTAAGTAAAAGTACTTGTTTGCTCATTTTGAGTAAGTGGAGGTAATACTTACTGTAAGTATGTACTTTCTTTTTTAAAAAGGAGTCAAAAGTATGTTATAGCAATGAAATATTAAGGCACGTTTTGCATTGCTCAAGCGACTTTATTTTTGGCTAATATATCGATCGACACTAGGTTGGTCGGGTGAAAAGCCAGAAGGAGATAGAAGATTTCATGATGGAGAATTTATATTGGCGCAAAAAATCAGTGTTGCCAATACAAGAGATGATTGAAGGAAAAGCACTGCGCCCGCCCTAAACTCATGGAATTAGCTATGCTTGGCAACGTTGGGAACGGCGGGCAAGAAGGACTAAAGGATAATTTAGAAGTTTTTCAATTCTAAAACATAATCATTTGATCCAACACGTTGACTTTCACACCCGTTGCTGACCTATTAAAAAACGGGACTTCACTCTGGATGAAGTTTTATTTATGGCTTTATTTCTTTAATATCTTGCCGTTGTACAAGATGTAGAACACCTGCGAAGGACGAGCTGGCGACCCCCCCGCGGTTGTATCAGGCGAATTCAAGACAAAACAAGGACAGCACCACGCCACAAAAACTTTCCCTGAGGGAGATATATTAGTAAAATCAAAGCCGCTTTTGGAGATGTGCTTGCACTGCCATCTTCACCCCCGCGTCCCCCGAGTTAGAAAAGACACCCTAACTGTAGTACTGACCCGCTAGCACCACCGCCACCATGGACCCAACCACAAGGAAGCACGACAACCCATGTCCGCGCTGTACTTACTGTTAACTTTAAATATTTAAATTACATTTTTTATCAATTTAAATATCAATTTTTAAATCAACAAGTTTCTTGAAGCTATCCTAGTCCTCCCTTCGTCTATTTATGTTTTAAATAGTAGGGATGACATTTTATGAACTATATTCGTCTGACCCAAGCGCAGAGAGGGTTTTTAAAACTGTACTGATTGTAATTGAAACAATACATTTATACACTTTTTCTAATTTTGATATTTTTGATAGGCTGTAATGGCTACATGAAACTTGGCGTGTGCTAATCAGAGTGATTCTATCAAAACGGCATTGGAGGGTGCAATCCATGTCTTCCTTGTACATATTCTTCCAGTTCTCGTTCTCTTGCGTTCTTGTTGTCACTCAACAGAATCGTTTTTGCCCAATACCAAAAACATCCTTCTGTTGTAATTTAGTCGACACGACGGCCTAGCGTTCAGGTTTTATCTTATAAATAGCGTTTAAGGGGTCCGTTTTATTTGATCTACCTGAAGTTTTCCATGATAGGAAGTTCTATTTTCAAACCGTACAATTCTATTTCTAGATAATCACTGTTCTACGATAAAAGTGACTGACGGAACACTTAAATCCCATATGCTGCTGAAGGCGATGACTTTCCGCATATTTAACCGGACAATAACACAAAACCCGTGGGGATCCGATGATGGCATATTGCGTCAATCGAGGCCGGCCCGCAGTGCATGACTCGGGGGAAGGAAAACAGCCCGACCCTCGACTTTATTAATATCTAATAACAGATGTTTACATGCAACACGAGGGGGGGTGAGATAAGACAACCGAGAAATCTCCCTTTTTTTTCCTTTTAAACGCGATTGTATGCTATTCCCCTTGGGGGAAAAACAACCTCGGCTTGCTCTGTTTGTTTACATTTATTACGTAATTTACCTAGCATTAATGTAATATATTTTTAGGAGATGGAGTGCATAGAAGATATGTTTCCGGTCGTGGACTCCACCCGGCACGACCGAGATTACCCGGCCATCATACACCGAAAAAGGTATGAAAAAGATTAATTTATACAATATAACAGTAAATGAAAGGGATGAAAGTCCCTTGCCTAGGCTACTCCCTTTTCATACATTGTAAATTTACTCGGATTTTCAGGGATTACATTAGATTAGGTTTGTTATGATATTTCCATCAGGTAACAGTACTTCGCTCTTTCACATTTGAGTTATAGCTCGATATCTCACTTAAGGCTTTTTATTAGTCTTCGTAGCCTTGATTCTTCTTATTAACTTCTCAGTTACATTTGCTGCATTGAACATTTCGTTTCTTGTGAATAGAAACCTTTCCCCAGTCTGGCCAACACATAACGTGCAATATGTACTACGGCCCCTCTTCTCGGAAGAACCTGCACAGGCTCTTATCTCCAAACTGTATTGAGTCGGCTGTAATTTTTTCGTGATTTGGTTTTATGTCACTTGTTTAGATGTAACTTTCGTGATGAAGTCTTTTGGCAGGAGACCGGCATGAGATTCCGATTTTTGACCGATTGGGATGTTCGATCGCTTGATACTTTTTCTGTATGGCACGGTTCACATGGATGCAATTGGTATGAGAGTCGCGGTATGGGTACTCTCCTGTTTACTAAATTCAACCGGCTCCCCTTCATCTCTTCTCTATCATCACCCACGTGGTTTAAAGACCTAGATGTTTCTGTCATATTTTTACAATGGACGAGTTTGTAGCAGTAGCTCTTTGGCATTTAATTAGACGAAAAACAAGTAAAAGTGGAGTAATGAGGGTTCACCCACATTTCGCCACGCATTTTCATTTTTAACTTTATCCGCATCTCGTGGTAACTGCTGTTCCAATAGCGTGGGATATGTTGAATGAAATTCGTTTGTCGTTATCCTAAATGTCACTTCTATCCATTTTTTCAAAGTTTCACAGAAGGCGTATGAAATGGCTTTGCATGTCCAGTCAATCGCCTTCATACATTAAAAACATCAAGCGACGAAAAATCGTAATCTCATATCGGTCGCCTGCGTCTCCCCGTCTGAGTGACCTCCTCGGTCTCCTCGATACCGACCTCTCATACCGATCCTCTCCGTCTGAACCGAGCCTTAGATTTTGTTGTATTTACTAAAAGTACTCGAGAATAAGAGGCGCAAAATGGAACAAGTCCAACGGCTGCTTCCAGGCCTAAAGAAGTATGGGAAAAGCCGGAAGTATTAGTACCGTATGATTCTGACAGTTCCTCTTTTCGAGTCAGGCATTTTGGTCTTGTTTTTGCACAGGATAGATGAACTTTTTTCTGCATCGTTCAATCACCTGCGATACAAAGAAAGCTATGGATTGTGCTCAAAACAACACTGCTCCCAAAATAACTGATTACCCTTTGGTAGAATACGACTGGTTTGATCGATTATTTTTTCAGACGGTGAATCAGTAGCTCTTAGCAGATATTACCACACTACAAACCCGGTGATTCGGCATTTAGCCATTTTAGAAAAACATTAAACGAATCATCTCGTAGAAATTAACCCAATATTTCTCATGCCATTAATAAGTATTATCGTCTCAAATCTATTTATTTACGTACCTCAACTTTACATCACACCATCCTTTTCATACAACAATAAACACGGCCAAAGGGCTACTTCACGGAATTATTACCTTAAGCCATGAATCATTTCATCACAAGAACATAAAGATATACAAACATATCCTCCATAACAATCACTACCGTAAACACATAATCAAAAGAATGACCAACAACTACAACTCAACACTAACACCATCTAATATTACTAATAATTCACTAATTTCGTGGTCCGCTTGACCAATTAATATATTACAATTAATTAAGGTTTTTAGTTGAGATAAAAAAGTCAATGGCACGAGCGGGGTTCGAACCCACGATCTTCGGCTTGATACGCCGCTGCTCTACCACTTGAGCTATCGTGACCTCGATCCACTCGGACACCAACTTCCCATCTCAACCGCACCTTTTGAATTTTCCCTCCTTTTTGCCATTTTTCAAGCCGTATCAAGCCGAAGATCGTGGGTTCGAATCCCGCTCGTGCCATTGACTTTTTATCTCAACTAAAAACTTTAATTAATTGTAATATATTACTAATAATACTACATCAGATCTATCAAATAAAGACAAACCGACATACATTTCCATGCCATTCATTCACGGCCTATCACATAAATTAACACATTTCTCTCTTCTGATAATTTTAAAATAGCCTTAAAAAATATAAAACAATTCGCACACTTTTTCCAAAATTAAAGAGCCACACTAGTAACAAATAAGTCTAATGTAATTTATAAAATCAATTGTTTAAACTGTCCGGCAACTTCCATCGGAATTACATCATTATATCAGTGATATATGATTGAAAAAAACCCAAGGAAAATCCTACAGCAATCGTTATCCACCATTTTGAACATAAATACAATTTCGACTTCAACAGTCCAAAAATATTACACACAGAACAAAACAAAAACAAACGTGACTTTTTAGAAATGGTTTACATCAACTGAGATAAGCACAGCATCAATTACAGAACAGACACATGTAAACTCAGTCGCAGCTACGCTAATATAATTAATCAAATTCAATATCGATAACATACATATATCATCATGACATCACACAAAACATAAAACAATAATTGCATTCCTCTCATCAAACATTTCTATATAGTCTAATTCTTCAACAATTTAGCTTTCCTTTCCCCAATTATCCCCGTATATATAATTCTGAAAGGATAATCAGGCCGAACCAGCACCCATTCTTTCCCATTGTCGGCTCCTTTCACCTCAATAAAACCGACTCCTCCTAAAAAATTTGTTTTTCTATCCCTATTTCCTTCTCCACCCCTTTAAAATTCAACCTATATAAACATAAAACATCATCTTATTGGTGCTCTCAACTTGACAGACAAGAATGACACATCCACACAGAAAACAAATATTTCGATTGGGCCTAAAATTTCTAGCATTGTATAAATTCACTTTTTTCACATCCTACATGTATTTGTATAAATTAAACAATGTTTATAAATCCCAGCCCTGAAGATGATCTCTTTAAAGATCGAAACGTTGATAAATAAAATGTTTTTCTAAAACATACGTCACACCAGACCGCATCTCACGATCTCTAAATAATTACTATTTATTCAATTTGGTTTTTGATCTAGATTAATGTGTTTTACTAACCCGCTAATTTATAGTAAAAAAAACGTTATTTTGTTATAGCTTAAAATGATATACCATACTAAGCAGTATCTCTATATTCTGCCGTGCGATAAAACGTATGATCTGAGTTGATCGTTGGTTAAAATTCTAAGGCGTGAGCATTTGAAAAATAAGGCATTTAATATGGGTAAATTCAGATCTTATTATACCAACCCGCTCAGAGCGTCAGCGAATGTGCCGAGGAATATCTCAATAAACTTTGGGGAAACGGATATTGGCTATGAAATATTGAGAAGCTCCGGGCGTCGGGCGACTCGGCCTGAATTCGGAAAATAACTTTACCCGTGGGAACGAAAGGCGGGGGACAGTGAATTTAAAGTGAAGGGGGTCGAAGGGACCTTACCAAATTTATGTTTTTCACTTTTTAGGACGCCGTCATAACTCTATTCGTGACGCTGTCATTATGCTAAGTGCGGGAGAAGAAAAACCAAAGTTTTATGCGATACTCGGCTCGAGAAAGTTTTTAACAACGTTTAGTGACCGTTGAGGCAATTGGTATTTTCCGGTGAACCGATCACTATTATTTAGAACGAGGCTTCCCAAATTGTGATCCGCCGCGAACTTAAAAATTAATTTTTTACTAAAATAAACCTAGAAAGAATAAGAAAACTAATTACAATGAGCACTGAAAACTATTTCAGCAGCAGTCATTGTGTTCTTCAGACATCCTTTAGCTATGAAACATTCAAAAAAGTTTTAGATGCGTCTGTGCAAATTATTAATTATTAATTAATTAAAAGAAAAACTCGAGCTTTCGAACGGCAAGTTGATTGATGAAATATGTGAACATCTTTCATGTTTGATGTCCTTTGAGCACTACTTCCACCAGCTGAATGGGTGGTCAAACCGTTTTCGGTTTCGACAAAGTCAACCAGTCTATCTTTCAGGGAATACGAATTTTGATAGAAATTACTTCAGACTCCATCTCGAGTACGATACTTAACCCAATTTTTGACCCCGGCAGGAAAACAAAAAGCATTTAGGTACGATTTGATACCTAAATGAATCAGGATTTTCTGTCTATACAGCCACCATAACTAAATGCCGAAGCTGATCCGGACAACCGTCTCCAGCTATCAAAAATTAAATTCAACATATCCAAATTGCGCAGGGTAACACAACCTCACTCTTCCCAATAATTCATTTATCATTCATGTTTAAATTATTACTGTTGATATTGGCACAATTTTTACATAACGATTCTGTACAATTTGATTTTTTGTTCGGAATTTTGTATATAAAATGTACATCAATCTAATGTTTGTTTTCATAGTGATATCCCCTTCCATAACCGAATTAGGAATGGACTGGCTAGTTTATAAAACTTTAATTATACACCATCTAAAAGTATGCAATTTTAAATACTTGAATGAGAGGGGTCCGCCCTGGAACTTATTCTGTGAAAGGAGTCCGCTGTCTAAAAGTCTGGGAAGCTCTGATTTAGAATAAGCGGATTATTAATCGTAATAATAGAAAAATGTTATGATAAGACTTGACATTCCACAAAAATGGAAACATTGTCTATTTGTAACAGGTCATAAACTAGGAAAAATAAAATTTGTCCTGAAAGGTTTTATAGCCCTCTGACTTTTTGTACTTCTCTAGTTCATTAGTTCTGTTAATCTGTCGATTTGATCCTTCTTTTAAGGAGTACTAGGTCATTGATTGTTGTTAATAAAATTTCTTTCCCTGGATGTTTCTTTTGTATCCCAGGTCATGTCTCCAGAGGTTGCTTCACATTCTAATATGAAATTTGGGGGTACTTCTTCCTCCTAATTGCATAATCTTCAATTGGGATAATGATTGAATATGCCCATCTATTCTCAGATGCCAGTGACCGATAAATAATCTTATCACTCCTGTGATTTTGGCCCTCCCCAACTGTAGCTGCGAGTTTACCAGTCTTTATGAAGGTTGTTTTAGCATAAGTTTACTATGTCCAGCGCACTTTGAGTTTATCTACTTCCCGTTTTGTCTTTTTTGGATCCATTCTGAGTTGGAGAATTCTGTATTTTTACCCAAGAATAGGTTATGGGCTAATGTGTAGTCTTGAAGAGTCTCATCTGGCCAAAGTGTCAGGACTTTCGTTACCGAAAATCTTTTTGGGTCCTCGCACCCAAGGTACTATCAGGTTGTTCTTTTTCCCCAGGTTTTGAAGATTTTGGATGAATTCACTGACTAATTTTGATGTGATTTTTTTAAGGCTTTAATAGCTGCTTGGCTATCCGATCTTGTGATTATTTTTTTGCCAGTGTAACCTCTTTAAAGGTTTTCTAAAGCATGTGGATCCTTCATGTGTTTTGGCGCCATCTGTGTACCATATCATTGCATTGAGTTCTCCTGATCATGTAGTCAGTCCCCATTTCTAAGAATGGGTGTATGGTTTCATTAATTATTGCATGGTGCCCGAAGTGTTTAGTTCCCGCCCAGTTTAACTGCTTCTGGAGCTTAAATGGACTTTCCCCCGCTTCTAATTGTATAAATATTTCCGATGTAGGTAGGTTTAGCAGAGTTTCTTGTGCAATTTAGGTGTGTGTTTTCATTGCTCCTGAGCTACATAGGTTTGGCTAGACTTTGTATGCTGTTTCATGTTTGGGTAACTTGTTTCTCCTGAGCTTTGGTCCATCAGCTTAGCCGTAGGATAATTTGGATCGTATTTCTGCAGAAGATAGCCAATGGCCATTTTCGACCCCAAGATTTACCTGCAGTTCTTCTTTATTCATTAAACTTATTAAACACTGATTTTTATTTCGACCAAAAGCTTTCATAAATATTAATTAATTGAAAAATGTTAATTGGTCAATCAGACCACGAACTGTAATGGATTTAATAATTAAACTGAAGTATATCTTCATGAAACCTCTCCGTGGCTATTTCATTTGTCGCCGAGAATCGAATAGATTACACGGAATTTGAAAAATGGCAAAAAGGAGGGAAAATTCGAGAGGTGAGGTTGAGATGGGAAGTTAGTGTCCGAGCGGATCGAAGTCACGATAGCTCAAGTGGTAGAGCAGCGGCGTATTTGGCCGAAGATCGTGGGTTCGAATCCCGCTCGTGACACTGACTTTTATCTCGACCAATAGCTTTCATAAATATTAATTAATTGAAAAATGTTAATTGGTCAATCCGACCACGAACTGTAATGGATTTAAACTTATTAAAGTTTGTAAAAGGCTACTTCTCAAAATAGTCCAAATCTATGAATTGAAGTTGAACAAACAACAAAAACTGGGGAAGAGGAGTAGCAACTTCTCAAAAATTTAACTGTCCAACTTGGTCCAATGATACCAGGCGCTAAATTTGATTTCGTTGTAAACTATTCATGTCCTCTCCAACAAAATGGAGTGGTAGACGAGAATCTATTGACATATGAGGACAAAGTATATACCGAATCAATATTATCAAAAGGTATTTAATAAAGTATGTCATGCTACTAGCTAAAATTAATACATACGAATAACCTTACCATCTAAAATCATTTGCTCTGGAGAACAGTAAAGCAGTATTGTTGGACCATTTCTCTACACCCTCTGGTGTTAGTAGCTGGGTTACCATCACATTACTTGGTCCGTCTTTTCTCCT
Source organism: Cimex lectularius (assembly GCF_000648675.2). Lineage (NCBI taxonomy): Eukaryota > Metazoa > Arthropoda > Insecta > Hemiptera > Cimicidae > Cimex > Cimex lectularius. Next base: position 45,353 of record NW_019394146.1, on the reverse strand, counting down.
GTTTACACTTCACTCATAAGTGTTTTTTCTTCGCAATATCTTCAGGGAGGAAATCCTAAATACACGGTTTACCGAAACTAGGACGGTAAACTAACGGTCATACGGCCCAAATTGACGATGTTTCTGTTCGTGTTGGAAGTTGTGATTCGACTGTTGTGAAGCTCCAAAAACAACTGAACTAAGTTGAGAGATGGCCAAACTGGATAAAAAGACATATCACACTTTAACTTGGTTGCATGCACTCAGGAAAACACAGGAAAGTGTATAAATTTATAATTGACTGGAAATCCGGTTACGCAAAGCCACAACGCAACATAACTTTGATAAGACAATCAACAACCAATGAGATCAGATGTTACATTTACGGTGAATACGTATGAGATAGGATGGCGTAGCAAATTCCTGCTCTGGACCCATCTTTATATTTTTTTAAATTTAGTTAACCTTTAATGTTCACATTAAGTGCAAATACGAAAAAGAAATCATTGTTAAATTTTTTTTCAGGGACAGATGTGAATTGAACGGGACGGCATCACTGAGCAGGGAGGAGCGTCGGCGGCGGAGGCGTGCCACGGCCAAATACAGAACAGCTCATGCAACGCGAGAACGGGTTCGCGTCGAGGCGTTCAACGTAGCTTTCAGCGAACTGCGTAAGCTGCTGCCGACCCTGCCACCGGACAAAAAGTTATCCAAGATAGAAATCCTGAAACTGGCCATCTGCTACATCGCCTACCTGAACCACGTCTTGGACGTCTAGCCCGAAGAAGGGCCTGCCGACCGGTCGTGGCCCACTTTCGACTTCTAAACTCAATCCGAGCTCGTTCTCGAATCAATAATCACGTCTTTTCCGATCAATATGGCCGATTTGCAGTGACGAATTTGTCTGGTTTCAAATTTCTGATGTATAGCGTAAAGGGAGAAGACTGAAAATTTTACCAATTCCTTGAATGATTGGTGTTAACTATGTCAACTAATGTGTTTCGTTAATCTAATCTTTGTAAAATATAGTATCGTACATAAAGTAACGGTAAGTAAGTGCAACGGATTCTGGCCAAATTGCGCTTAATAAACCATTAATGGGTGCTCATGGTTACTTGCAAACTGCAGTTCTGAGGGATTTCAAGTGATCAAATAAATCAAGTTTTTCCCATTAATTTTTAATGAAAATTGATTTCTTGCTGTATTGGTCGAGCCTCACTGCAGATCAGCCCAAATGAAATTTGGACGAAAGTACAGAGTAACTAATCTTTTTATGTAAGATTTTGGTTGAAATGAAAAAGCTAGTGTGACGAACGGGATTCGAACCCACGACTTTCGGCTAAATACGCCGCTGCTCTAACTACTTGAGCTATCGTGACTTCGATCCACTCGGATACCAACTCCCCATCTCAACCTAAAACCTTTCGAATTTTCCCTCCTTTTTGCCTTTTTTTCAAGCATTTTTCAGCCGAAGGTCGTGGGTTCGAATCCCGCTCGTGGCACCAGCTTTTTCATCTCAACCAAAACCTTACACAAAAAGATTAATTAATTAAACGAAGTAATTTGGTCAATCAGGCCGGTAAATATAATGGATTTAATAAGTACAGAGTAACCTTCAATCACTTTCGCCAACTTAAGTCATCGTAACCAATTACTTTTTTATTCGAGACTTCCGGGGTAAATAAGTGTTAACAAACTGTTGTGATAAAGTTTATTTGCAACTTTCAGTAAAAAAAGAATTATTTTATGTTTAAATATGTTAGAAAAATAGTAATAGTAAAAACTATATCGGCTTTAAAATGCACCAATTCATAATTCAAGGGGCTGTTACTATCCATTCTAGTAAAACACGCGATTTTCGTGATTTATAAACTTATTCTTAAGAATTTATTTAAAAACAAAAAAGCTTTATGTACGCAGCAAATTCCAATTAAGGCTTGATCTTCTATTAATATGTTTATAAATAGTAAATAAAAAAAGCTTTCTTTAAAAATTACAAATAACGTTTTTAGCATAAGTTTTGACGTTTGACAAGTTGACAAATTTGATTTTTTTATTGTGTATATTCCGATATAAATATGTTGTTAGTAATCGATAATTATAAAATTGTGTTTAGTAGTAAGGCTTATTAGGAAGGATATGTCACTCTAGTCAATATAAGTTCCTATGTGAATGTAACAAATGTACTAAAAAATAACGTGCAATAGTAATGCGTTTTTGTGTTTTGTATAACCTTTGAATACCTCAATTTAAGACATCAGATTGCTTATCCAACCGAGAGGACTTAATAAATGTTGATTGCTTCGTAATGGTTCATCTATCCGAAAAGCATTGGGGAAACGAAAGTCACGGTAGATCACTGCAAAAATATTTCGACTTTAATCAAAGTTCTATAAAGAAATGTATTTTTTCATCGATTCTTACTTGTTTACATACTATCTTAGGGAAACGTCAAACCTCGAGATAAACTGTTTAAAAATGAACAGGGATATCGTCAATTTTGTAGAATTTACTTTCCCTAGCATTTTAATTTTATTTTTATTATAAATAGCATTAAAATGTATAAATTATAATGTTTTTTACTGAAGGAAAATTTAATTACGGGATTTTGCAAAATAACAAAATAAAAGATCATACTTTGATTTTATTGGACACAGTAGTATAAATAATTAATACTGTGTGTAATGTCCTCTGTTAGTTAAAATTTCCATGCACCTGCTGGGCATACTGTCAATAAGGTTATCACTAATTCCGTAAGGAATTTCACTCCATGGATTCAGTTGTTGCAAGTCAACTGGCTGCGTTGGTGATCGAAAAGCTCTGCAACGCATCCCACATGTGATCATGGGATTGAGGTCTGGACGTAATAGGGGAAGGGGCAGATGGAAAATTTCCAGGTTTTCTAAACATTGATGAACAACTCTTCCTCTATGAGGTCTGGCATTGTCATCCAGAAATCGAAAACCTCAACCAATGAAATCCCGGTTTGAGGGATGTATTCCTTGATAATTTCTTGGACATAACGGTCTGCGGTGAGGTTGCCTTCTACAATATGATATCCAGTTGTTCCTCCAGTGTAAATCCCAGCCCAAATCATTAAACCGCCTCCTCCAAACTACACTGAAGGGAACACGAACTGGGGCATTGTATGCATCTATTTGTCTGGGTAGACTCTTCGGCGCCTGCTATCACTACACAGACAAAAACGCGACTCATCAGTAAACATAACAACATTCCAATCGTGTTCTCATCTAGGCGCTCGCTTGAGTCTATTTTCCTGAGTTGCTGGTGGCGGGCTGTTCCTGTAGGTCGTCTCAAAGGGACATATGTTGAGAGGCGGACTTCGTAATCGTTTGTGTTGATAAAGTCATTGCCAATACGTCTTGTACTTCATTTAGGATCTAGAAGGCACTATGGAAAGGGTTTCGTTTTGCAGCAATGACAATATTTCTGTCCTCCCTTAGCATCCTAATGCGTTGAAATCCACTACCACTACTATTGGCACTTCCAGTCTCTCGGATTCGGGCTAAAGCCCGGGAGACCATGCTCAGAGAAACGTCAATTGCCCGCCTCTATGATATCCACTTGCCGGTGACCTAGATAACTCATCTTCACAATAATATGAGTATCTTCACAATAACCAAACTTCTGGCTCAGGATGACGTCTTTCAATGGTTAAAGAGAATACAATTTGGTTAAAATGGAGAAATGACGAGAAAAGCGTAAAAATTTTCAAGCGTTTCTTATAGTTTGCTACATAGAAAATTATGCTTTCAGGTCATTGAAGTTTCATCTTATGCCTGTATCATCAAAATTCCTCAAAATTAGTTGTATTTTCGTTTATTTATAATTCCTTTTCATTTTGTTCGGCCTGTCCTCGATAATTTGATCAATCAAGCTAATTTCGGCTTCTCACCTTCTGCAGTGGTCGATTATAGTCATGTAATTTCAGTAAATTTTATTTAGCTTTTATTTGTTTTAACAGTTTCCTCATTTGGAAGTGTCTTTCAACCAAAATAATTCAAAACTTATTGCAATGTTCAATTAATTCCCTTTTTCATTTCTTCCTGTCTATGTGTTCCTACCTCATCACATGATCATTAGTTGTTTTCATTCAGCTTCTCTACAAAAAATTAAATTAAACAACTTACGGTCATCTGAGAAGCATCAGATATGAACTCATCCTTAACTCATCCAGCTTTTTTTATAATGTTTTGAAGTATGTTTTGATGGAGCAACATTAGCTCTCGAGTTTCAATATTGGTCGTTCTTTCTAACCGGACACCTGGCAGTTATCCTCCAATATTTCATCACTATGACAACTAATTTCCTTTCCTAACACTTCATTTATCGTTCAAGTCTCCGCTCCATGGAGTACACAAATTATACAAAATTTAGACAATGAACTTATAAGTGAGGTCCTTGATAACTTTCGTAACTTATCTACTCGACAGGAGCGAATTCAGTACCGATACATTTGCGGGTCGTACTTATACTTCTTTTTTTCTCTTTTTCAGATGTATTGTTTTTCTCCGTTAAAATGCCTCATATTGAAAGTTCTTGAACCTTTTTTATTAGTGTTCCTTCAGTAATAAAGACATCCTGGTTGGTAAAGTATGTTCATGTATTCGGTTTTACTGAAGTTTATTTGGAGGCCTCAGCTAGAAGATGATTCCAAACTTTTCCTCAGCATGTATTCTGCAACATTGTGGTCTTGTTCAATGATCACTTGGTCCCAGCAAACAATCGATTGCACACATAGCATCGTCTATTTTTATCCCCATTTTCTTATCAAAAGGTGGGGTTGAGATAGGAAGTTGATGTCCGAGTGGATCGAGGTCACGATATCTCAGGTGGTAGAGCAGCGGCCTATCTAGCCGAAGATCGTGGGTACGAATCCCGCTCGTGCCATTGACTTTTTTATCTCTACTAAAAACCTTAATTAATTGTAATATATACATTAACATTGTACACAATGGTTTAGTGGAGTTTCGGGCTAGCGACACTAACCTCCAGTTGGTTTCGATATATCTTAAATTTTTTTTTTATTATTTACATTATTTTCTATTGATCAAATGAATAATATAAATCTACAGTTTGGTGGTATAACGGCCCTCTTGCTCTCGCTGTTTAGTCATTTCGCCATCATCAGTGCCCTATGACCACACAATAGCCAATACTGATGGTCTGTGTGCATTTTTGAAAAACGAAGGGCTAAAGCGGTGTGATGATGATTTGAGTTTTGTTTATATTCAATGTAAATATTATTATATATAAACATTATTTATAAGAGCGAATTGATTTTTTCCTATTCCTTGCTGGTAGTTATTTCGTTCGAAACTTTGCACACTCGTAAAATGGTAAGGTTACAATCCTTCCGGACGGAGGGTATCCCAAACTCTCCATTGTGAAATACAAGGCCTGTACATAACGCGCGTGTACTGGTTTCACGATCACGATTAACAGAATGCAAAATTTTCTCATCTACATCAATTCGCTGATTGTCTCTGTTGAAGTCGTTGGAAGGGGTGATCTGCTGGAACGTCTCGATGTGGAAAACGAGCACGAATCTCCTGGAAAATTGAGCGTGTCGCCAACCTTCATGGACAAAAGTTTTTTCATCAAAATGGAAAATTTTTGGGCCTTCCAGAAGGGCAATCCAAAAAAGTCGTGTATACCGCTGGAAGCTAATGGAATGGGGAACGTTTGAGGGAATTTGCAAAGCTCCAGGAGTTTGTAGTTATTAACAGTTACCAATCCAACATTTTCAGAAAATTTCAAATGTCAACATTTTTGTTTTTTCTGAATTTTTCGTGCAGAACTTTTCCATCAATTCTGCAATGTAAATGAGTTTTCTTACAGAAAATTTAACGTTCTTTCAGGTGGCCCCAATCAGATTTTTCTACAGTCAGCAATTCTGATGTTTGTATGCAATTTAGTGGACCTAAGTCGAAAAAAAACCAAAACCTAAAATTACTTCTTTACCAGTGAGATTTGGCCAGGGGTTTATGGAAAGTTTTTTGTCGCATATGGTGAGTAGAAACACCTGAAATTTTCGTTACTTATCGCCAGTCACCCTGTATATAAATTCTGACTTCTTATTCAGTTGGAAAAGTATAGAATTTCTTCATAAGAAGATATTAAGATGTTTTTGTAGTAAGTGATTTGGTAGCGAAATAGATGTAGCATTATAAAAACGACCGANAATCGATAAAAAGCGAAATTACTCTGAAATGGTTGAGAATCGGACCATGGACAATATGAACTTTTTTGTTCATTTTAGGGTGAAGAATCTACTGGAGAAGTTTGTAGCACGAGTAGCAATTCACCCTGTATATATATATAAATTTATATATATGAAATACCGAACCGGTGTAATTAATACCGAACTATAAAAAAGAAGAGCGTTTATCAAATCTATTAGAAAAGAGTGCAAAAGTGTTTGGTGTTCGTTCGACCAAGAATTCAAGTTTTGTATAACTTAGAACAATTGGTACCCAAGAAAAAATATTATCCACCACAATAAAACGCATGTTTTGATCTTTTTAATTGATAGTAATTAATAAGACACCTTCAACAATAAAAATGGAGTTTACGTTCTGTAGTCGTCAACTCTGTTCGCCCTCGAGCATTACACGTCTCCTCCGGGACCCCGAACTCCCAGTGGGCCAGTAAGGCGATTCGGAATAAAAATCCGATCGTATCGTCATTTTCCGCTCGGAGACACACCGGGACAATCCTGAATCGCGGAAACTAGCATTTCACGGATGGTGACCCGGATGGACGAGCATATGGCCACTTGGAGCAGCCCGCCCTCGAATCGCAAACCAATTCACTTGCAGCAGCCGGGCCAGAGGCAATGTTTTATTTTAACTTGTACAGTAGGTGTTGTACAGAATATAAAAAAAGATTTTACGGAATGTAAATAATTTCTTGGGGATGAAATGAAAAGATCATCAGTGTCACATTTAAAGAGGATTTTTATAAAAACATATCTATTCACTCATGATTTTTAGGTGGCATGTCATCGGTGGCTAAGGCGTCGGTTGGCATGACGCAATCGTATGATCCACGGTTCGAAATTCAACGGCACCCCAGAGAACTTATATTTTTTTCCCACTCAGGGGTTGATAAGACGTATGCTATTGCGAGCAAGCATAAAAAGCCATCATACCTTGTCGGTACATTTCTATAATTAATGGATAAATTTATTGTCAACTTTTTCACTTTTAATAATACTTATTTTGTTTTGAAGTAAACAATCTCGAAAAGGAAAATGGTACCAACTACAGTATAAAGCGCCTCATAAAGAGGTGGCCCAGCCCCCATAAAGAAACTTTCAACTTCAACTTTCAACGTTCAACTTTTGATGTTATTCAGGTGAAGGAAGGCGTATGCAAAATGTATGTATTTGGCAAATAATTATCAGAGATAGTGGGCGTCAATCCACCAAATAAAAACACTTAAAAAAAAAGATCTGCTTCTTTTTTTATTTCTATTAAGCTATTTATTTCTTGCATCTTTAGGTTTCTACATGAACAAGACAACAATCAACTTTTAAAATTAAAAAAAAAAGTAAATTTTTTAAACGAGGGTTCGCAACAGCAGAGGTCATATAGACCCTCATTTGTGTTTGTTTGGCAAATGCTGAGGACCTAATAGTTGTAGAAGCACTATCATACAAAGTAAATATTAATTACCGGACGATTCGAGTAAATTCAGTTTTAATGATATTGAAGAGGAAAATTGTCAAAAACTCCTTAAAATAACATTTAGAATTAGCTAAAATATTTCAATGCAGTTTGTTGACCATATACATATACTCATCATACCACTGTATCATACTTGTACCTTATAATTTTAGCTATTAAATTGTATTTATGCGGTTAAGCCAAAGGATCTGTTTTACACAATCGCTATGGCTTTATCGAAGGTCAATCATGGATTATTTAGCAACTGGTTTGTGATAGTGTATTGGATGAAACCTATCTTTTTTTACGAGGGTTCGCAGCAGCAGAGCATACACCTCAGGGTGGCAGTGTTTTTGAAAAAAGCCCATTTGTAAGTAAGTCGTGTTCGAATGCAGGACCGCTGGATTCGAACCCGGGACCTTTACCTTACAGTGATGAGCGCCGTGTACAATCACCAGTTATTATAAATATAAATATTTAAAGTCAAACTGATATTTTAAGGACTCACCAAGTTAATCTATGTAAATATCTAATAAACTATCATATTTAAAAATTTTGGAAATAAAATATTCCCACGATGTGTCTTAACCGTCTTGCATAGTTTGGAGTAACGACGTTCAGGTGGCCTTAAGTAGGTTTATTGGCTTCAACGGTTTCATCCAGTGTCATCGTTTATGCTACGAGGCGTCAATTTGAAAATATTTTGCACAATAGTTAGCTTTTCATACTGGTTGAACAGTTGGACAAATTAAAGTTCGATCTCTTGCTGTTTGTTGATTTCCAGCTGGTCTAACCATTTTAATTGTCGGACTTTGTCACCAAAGTGTAAAAAGAACGTTCTATTGTCTTGGTCCAATGGGTGACCTGTGATTAAGTGGTCTTTGAACTCAAAGTATGTGCGGATGTAGGAAAGAATTGTTTACTTCTCTCACTAAATTTCTTACCTTTTAAGCCCACATATACCGAGTTAGAAATGCACTCAGTCTTGTATACGCCACTTCGGGACCATTGTAATGTTTCCTCCATTTTTGTGTGTACACTGGTACTGACGTCTTGGATCAGTTCGACCTTGCCTTGTATTTTGTAATTGATGATCACTGAACGCATCTTTGTCCTGTCGGAAAAGACCTTTTCCTCTTCGTATGCCAGTCTAAGTTCTTATTTTCCTCGCCTTACTTCCATTATGTTACCCTGTAGAATTAATGTGAACTATGTGGTATTTTTTTAAACTCATGATGTGTCCGAGATACTCAATCTATCTGATTTTTAACCTTGTTAGAAGCTCCGACCAATGCCTAATTTCTAGAGCACCAGGGAGTTTTAGACGTCGACGTATTTGTATCATTCTCATGTAAGTCCACATCTCAATGGCCTCCGATAACATCATTATCCAACCAAGTCCACGACAAGAGGAAAGACGAAACGAAGCATGAATATTTTCATCGTTGCAAAGTGCAACAGTGCAGGTTTATATCGGATTCAGGGCCCAGGTTCTCAGGAATCAAGAACTTGAAGCTTTAAGCAAGCAAATCCTCATGTGTTCTGACATTCCCTGCTATTCCCCGAAAGAAAGTCCTAGACCTTCTTGAATTGCTTTCCTACCTGTATATATGAGGTTATGCTGGCACTATTTTTATCCTATGTTGAAATAAATCTTAGGCAGCGTCTGTAAAAGTTCGATCTGCCTAGTGGTTGAAAATAAGTGTAAGAATATGAAAAATCAATTAGATGTCGTGGTCCGATTGACTTCAAATAACTTCTTTCAATTAATTATTCTTTATGTAAGGTATTGGCTGAGATAAAAAAGTCAGTGTCACGAGCGAGATTAGAACCCACGACCTTCGGCTAAATACGCCGCTGATCTACCACTTGAGCTATTGTGACTTCGATCCACTCGGACACCATCTTCCCATCTTAATCCCAAATTCGACAGGTAGGCTGAGATGAGAAGTTGGTGTCCGAGATCGAAGTCACAATAGCTCAAGTGGTTGAGGTCGTGTGTTCGAATCCCGCTCGTGACACTATCTTTTTTATCTCAGCCAATACCTTACATAAAGATTAATTAATTAAAATATGAAAAATGTTTATAATTAATTACATATTACAAATTATCACCTGTCTCTCCATAGAATATGTCCAACGAGTTGAGAGATTCCTTGTAAAACTTTATTCAGGATAAAAGGAGAACAATTTTTTCTTGTAATATTCCCTTGAATAATTCGACTAACACATTTTATTGCGGTAGACAATACTTTTCCATTATAATTTTAAGATAACTTCAGTGTAATTTTGGATCACAAAATTATGGTGACGGCTGTGAATTCTCCCATCAAACTGATCTTCGATCCGCCTTCTTCAGTGGGTAATGTGTCTACCATACAAATCTAGAGAGAATAGTCAGACCAGGACATAGCTAGTCTTTTACACCTGTTCAAAAAAACCTGTTAGAAAGTTACTACTTTTTCTAACATTTGTATGGTGATCATATTCATGGTTAAAGATTGCCTAAGTACCACTAAAACATTATATAGATGAGGTGTGTCTAAACTCGACCCTTGTGAAGCAAAGTAATAAGGCGTCGGAGCGAGAAATTAACCCCTCGGAGGAATTTAGCGCTCGGGCGAGCCCAATGAAACAGCCCCCTATCACCTCGGATTACGCTTTCCAGTAATTAAACAAGCCGATAATTGGCACTTTTCACTGCCAATAAAACAGTGGATGGACTTCGGCAGAACGGCTGCAGGACCGGTTAACGGCGATTCCCAGCTGAGGAGCCCTCGAAGTAATTGAAACATGCTACGTCGGACTGTAACGAAGTTAACCCCGATCCCTCTCCGGCTAAGTCTATCTACAACAAATCCTCTTTGTACAACCCTCCACATCTATTACTTAACACCAGCTGCCCCACTTGTTTAAGTACTTTTGTCGGAAAATCAATTATTTGACGCTCGAGCGCCGTTTTATGCAACTGTTATGCACATCAAGACACGATGTAAATAAAAATTCAAGTGCAAGAAAAGCTAATTTTACTTAGTCAGATATATAGATATACTACATTTTCCAAATGCATATAACTCACAGGTCAAACTTTTTTTTATACATTTCGGGTTGCCAATTATAAGATCTAAAGCTTGTGCTATAGACAAGAGTTGCAACATAATTACAACCAATGGCAAATATGGTGGTGTGATCAAAATTTTCCGAATTATCAACAATAATAATATAAAAACATTAATTGATTTACAATTAAAACCGTTACAATTATGCTTAGAAATTTTTTGCAGTTTTGCCTTTGTTATTTTTATGAATTCCACAGCAACTCGATTCAGTTTTATGCCCGTTTTTACGACCTTACCCAAGATGTTGAAACTAGTTACGACAAGGCTCATTTGTTTCGATAGACTATTCATTTTTTCACATACCGTCGAAAATAAGGAGGCGTACATAGAAGATCATACGTGATAACCTTTAAGGTTAATTCACCACGCCTCGAATCGTATTTTTCTTATAATGTATTTACCGTCTAAACCTCTGCCTTTTAACGCCAGCACGTTCAGAACTCGAGGCGACATTTATAAAAAAGTTTTGTTCGTAGATGCATTTGGAGGTTGCTGGAAGCTGGATGTTCCCGGGGGCTCAGGTGCGGGATTGCTCCCAGCGATCAATACAACCCCGGGTGCTTCTTATTTAGACAACACCTCTTTTCGGTTAAGAGCCAGAAAATAGTCAACGATGTAAATCTGCATGCTTAAATCAAAGAAAAGTTTCAGCCCAATGTTCTTGTCGAAGAAAACCGCTCACAATAACTTTTTAACCAAAGCGTAGTGTAAACTATTTTGGATTGGACCAAGAAATTTATTAAAATATAAATAAATCGAGAGGTTCAATAATTAAAATTTTGTTTATTAAAAAAAACAACATCAAAATAAAATGGAACCCGGAATTCTGGGTTCAAATCCAGGCATTGCCCTTGGAATTTACGTAAAACCCATCTGAATGTATTGTTCCCAACATAAATTAGTTAAAAATCATTTAGCACTTATTTAATATTCAAGAGTAATATCAAAGATTGGGAAAAGTCCAATAATGTAATACATATTTATTTAGAAGTCGTAATTGAACCAAGCCGAAGGTCGTGGGTTCGAATCCCGTTCGTGACACTAATTTTTCATCTCAACCGAAACCTTTATATAAAAAGAATAATTAATTGGAATTTAATATACATTTGTCTATTTCTAGGATGAGTGATCAGGGTTAGAGAAAATTATTCAAATCCGAAGTTACTAGATTAAGTTGGATAAACACACGGGCACCTTGCTCCAATGGCCCGCGCAGGTGTACCTTATGCAGAAAAAGGTTGCACGATGTGTCCCACACAATAAAAGCTTGGCTACTTATAGAGAACGTGTAGGCATGCCGCCGAATTTAAGAATGGTTCTCGGGCACAGAAGCAAGTTTTTGGCTCACCTGTTTTCTGGAGGACGTGTTTTTTTATTTTATTTAGATCCATTTTATGGTTTGTTTGAGGGAGTGTATTTATTAGTGTGAGGGGGTGATGGTGAAACATAACGTTAACATAGCCCCTCTAGCAATGTATTTAGGGCCGATGGCGGAATATTTATACTATCGGGTTGTCCGGAAAATAATGCAGGATTTTAAGTTTTCATTAAAAAAAATCTATATAAAATATTCTGTTTACGTTTACAGGATTACTCATTTGTATGAATGTCAACACTTATTAATCCTCTTCCAAATGATATTGTTTGTTTACCTCTGTAGCATTCCGCTACTTGGAAATAATTCAGTCATCCTTATAATGTCAAAGCGAGAATTTCGTACGATTTTCTTTTACGAGTTTAAACTCGGCCGAAGCGGAGCCCAAACGGCTAGAAACATTAACCAAGTCTGGGGCGAGGGTTGTGTTAATGAGTGCACTGTGCAAAGGTGGTTTAAAAAATTTCGGGAGGGAGATTTCAGCCTTGAAGATGAAGAAGGTCGTGGAAGGCCTTCCTCTCTTAATGATGATGTTCTGCGATCAGTGGTGGAAGAAAACCCCAAAACAACTGTTCGAGAACTTGCAGAGCAACTCAAAGTCAGTAAAACGACCGTCGCTGACCACCTCAAGGCGATTGGAAAAGTGAAAAAACTCGAAAATTGGGTTCCACACTCATTAAACGATCGCCAAAAAATCAGCGCTTTGATGTTTGTGCATCACTTCTTTGTCGAAACAAAAATGACCCATTTCTGGCCAGAATTGTTACATGTGACGAAAAGTGGATTCTCTACGATAACACTAGACGTTCTGGACAGTGGCTCGACAAAGGAGAAGCTCCAATACATTTTCCAAAGCCCCCAACTCATCAAAAAAAGGTAATGGTTACGGTATGGTGGGCTTCATTTGGTTTAATACACTACAACTTCTTAAATCCTGGCGAAACCATCAATGCTGAATCATACTGTAACCAAATTAATACCATGCATCAGAAATTGGCAGTAATGAAGCCCTCTTTGGTCAATCGGAAAGGGCCCATTTTGTTGCATGACAACGCTCGACCACATGTGTCACGTGTAACGTCACAAAAATTATTGGAGCTTGGCTATGAAACTTTGCCTCACCCACCCTACTCTCCGGACCTCTCGCCTACTGACTACCATTTTTTTAGACACCTGGACCACTACTTACAACACATAATATTCAAAAATCAAACGGAACTGGAAAATGCATTTATTGACTTTATCAATTCTAAAAATTCTGAATTCTACTCAGACGGAATTAATAAGTTACCAACACGTTGGGAGAAATGTATTGAGAGTATGGGAAATTATTTTGATTAAAGAACATTGCTTTAAAGTAACTAGTTTCTTTTTTTTTGTTTAATACCAAAATCCTGCATTATTTTCCGGACAACCCAATACTTTATACTTATTTATATTTTAACGGAGGAACATCGAGTACTCCAACTAATCAGAATGAGTACAATGTACATTGTTTGAATGTATTTATTTGTGCGATAAAAGTTAGTTAGTTTTAGGCAATATCATAGTTCTCATCCGTTGAGGGCTAAAGTACCTAGGTGTCGAAAGCCCCGTTGGTTGAGCGACGATCCCCCGGGCATTGGTTTAAGGGAGATACTAGCGACCCAGCCGCCCAACAGGGTAGATGTACTCCCTTGAGGTATCGGCCCTAGGGTCAGCACATCAAGGAGTGACAACCCTTCGGGGTGAAAGACCATATAACCTTCGTTTCTACAAGTATGACCCATTTCGCTATTGTAGATAACGGGCTTTTTTTTGGCAAAACCGAACTAATCAAATTTATTATTTGAATGCCTGACCATTTTTGATCCGTTTGGTCAGGCAATCATTGCTATTTTCGTTTGTCATACTTGGTAGCTTTTGTCCGTCTTCAGTTGTGTGTTTTTTGCCCATTTAAGATTTCAAAAAATCAAAAAGTATCACAGACCCAAACAGTGGGAAAGCTACGATACTTATAAATTTAATAAAAATAGACGATGTCAATCACGTGATTACCTCGCAATGTAAGCTGCAGAAAACAAATTTTGCCTATGTCATTGCTCATTTTTACTACAATTAACAATATTGCCTTCTTATTTCTAAACTTTTAATTTAAATTGATAATTTACAGTTATACGAATTGTGGAGACGACTTCGAGGTTTTACTGCTGGAATCACCTCTGGTTGATGCCTGTAATCGTCATTGCAGACGGGCCTTAAATTGAACTGGAAGATGTAAGTTTTTACCTTTAACTAAAGACTTTTTTGTTTGTGATTAAAATGAAAGTAATTAGTTCAAAATGGAACCGACAATAGAACCTAGTGTGCAATAACTTATTTGTAATAACTTATTATTGTATATAGATCAATATCGGGGGAATATCGAGTACTCCACTGTCTAATCAGAATGAGTGAAATGTGCATTAGGTGGGAACGTATTTATTTGTGATTTGTGAGACTTATTATAGAAGTTAGTTAGTTTTAGGCTATATTATAGTTCTCATGCGTTGAGGACTAATTTGACCTAGCGTCCGAACCCCCGTTGAGCCTAACCCCGCTGGCAGGGAAACGGCGATCTCCTGGGCGTCTAGCTTAAGGGATAGATTAGCGACATAGATGGGGTAGGTGAACTTCCCTGAGGTATAAACCCTAGGATCAGCACATCGAGTTGAAAGTGTTATATTTAAAACGCTATATAATAATTAATATTTTTTCTTTGATACAAAAGTAATTATCATAATTTAGTTTTGGGTTTGTTGCCAATATAAAATTATTGTATAACATTTGCCTTGTTTGTAGCCTTTTCAAATTATGTTTTGCACTATAATTTATGTACGTGATTGTAGGTATTGCATTGACCTTTAACTTAATGTATATATTCATTAATTTCGTGGTCCGCTTGACCAGTTAATATTACAATTAATTAAGGTTTTTAGTTGAGATTTAAAAAAAATGAAGTATACTTCACTAAAGCTCTCCGTGGCCATTACGGATTCGAATGCAGGGCCGCTGGTTTCGAACCCGGGACCTTTACCTTACTATGATTAGGCCTCCGTGGGGAAAAACACGTAGACCAAACCACATCTAGATGGATTGGAGAACTACTAAGAATCAGAATAGCTGAAATAAATATAGGAACAGACACTATAGAAGTTAGCACAACAAAAGGATGTCCTCAAGGAGGGATACTATCACCTCTTCTATGGAGCGTAACAGTTGATGAACTGCTCGAAACCCTGGACCGTTCAGGAATAAAAGGTCCTGACTGCCAGGGGAAAATTCGAGGAAACTTTCTGCGATATAATCCAAGAGGCACTAAAAATCACAGAAGAATGGTGTAAAAGCGCTGGGTTAAGGATCAATCCCAATAAAACAACTATAGTCGCTTTTACACCGAAAAGGAAACTTGATCACATGAGGGAAATAGCACTCAATAACACCGTGATAGAAATCAAAAATGAAGTCAAATATCTGAGCATCACACTAGATAAAACACTAACATTTAAGAAACACATCAGCTCTACCATCACGTAGGCGACACGAGCTTTGCAGAAGAATAGCAGGAAGAAACTGGTGATGCAGACCGGAAACCCTGCTATGGATGTACACCATGATAGTAAGACCTTTACTTACATTCGGAGCTATAGCCTGGGTTGATAAAGCAGAACAAATAACTAAAAGAAAAGAACTCACAAAAATATAGACTTACATGCATCTGCATAACGGGAGCAATGAGAAATGTCCTACAATTAGCATGGAAAAAATACTAGGATTAATTCCCCTACATCACATGGTAGTAAGGACAGCGCAGACCGGTACATATTTACAAAAAAGTTCATTTGTAAGAATGTCGGATTCGTACCGATTCGAATGCAGGGCCACTGGTTTCGAACCCGGGATCTTTACCTTACTGTGATGAGAGCCGTGTCAACGCCTAAACCGTTGCGGCCACCGACGCCCCCCAGTTTTTTTAAAATTGTAATTTTAAATTTGTATATTTTGGTAACATTATTAATGTTAAATTTCGATTAAATGGGTATAACTGGGTTTGATGGGTGAAATCTATTATTTTTGTTTACACGTATTAATTATTTCACTTATAATTAATTAATTATATGTTTTCTTCGAATTTAAATTAACTTGATGGAATTATAGAACGAATGATTCGTATTAAGTAGAACTCGTTCATTCAATTTTTATTTTCATTATACTTGATACCATAGTTTTCGCTATTGTAAATATATGCTCATATTTGATAGCATTTTAAGTTATTAAAGTAGCAAAGTCCTGATGAAGGGAATGATTCCTCGAAAGGTCGACGAAGAAACTATTTCCTTCCTATAAGTGGTTTACCTGATCGTTTTTTTAACTTAACATCACAATATTTAAGTCTGCTACGAATTCTGAGATAAGTTGGTTCATTATGTCTTCTTTATAATCTTAAATACTGAAAAATGATAGATACATGAAAACTCGGATATAGCAGTTGGCGTCATCTGAACAAAGACGAGCAACCTACCGGCCGTGAACTACAACAACTGGAGCAGTTAGTGAAGTGATATTCCAATAGATGCACTCTATTACTAAAATATAACGTGTAAAATCATCTACAAGATAACAACGATTATAATGCAGATAAAAATGTGATAAGTTGTGAGTGTGATCCTCATTTTGTTTTAACTAATGAGAAGATAATCTACGAAATAAGTGTAGCTGTGTTTAATTTGTTGTGAAATTATACCTAGTGCGACTTGAATAACTCCAATCGCATTAGTCACTGTTATAAGTTATTATTAAAAAAATTTATACATATTATTCTTGTTTACACGTATTAATTATTTCACTTTTAATGATATGTTTTACGAATTTAAATTATATAATGTTTTGATATTCAAATTTTACAGTGAATTAATATGGATGAATAAGAGGAAAAACACCTGGTCGTGATTGAATATTCATTAGAAAGTGTTTTTTAAAATTATTTTGTTTCTTATACAAATTAGTACGTATTATGAATGTAGTAGAAAAATGTTTTACACGGTCACAGCTCTAACACTAATGCCCGGAGGACACGGCCATGCTGGCACGCAGTGTGAAGGATAAAGGGGCAAGGAGTTCTCGACGATTAAGGCGACCTGGCGGGTTCTTGGTATGAGAATGTGTAAAGAGACCTCGCAGCAGTAAAGTAGGTTGGGTGGAGAGATTGGTGAGAAACGTCTGAAATCGGGAACAGAGTTCGTTGATAAATGAAATTTCGACTTCGTTGTGGATAGTGTGGTCAGTGACGTAGTTAGGAGTAGATGTAGATGTAGATGTAATATTTCAGGGTATGGCATACTGCGCCCCTTAAGAGCTATTGTATCCCCTGTGCTCTGCCTAAAGCACATCGGTGAGTCCTATTTCATCAAGAAACTTGATTAATAGGCCCGGTTTCAGTGGTTGTAGTTCTTCTATGGTCACATTGTACATCCCAAAACACTTCCTCCTGCGGGCTAATGTAGCTCCGCAGTTTGTTAGTAAGTGTGTTGGTGTCTCTTCTGTTTCCTTGCAGAATCTACATGTGCCATCTTGGATTATTCCAATTTTCTTTAGATGTCCATTTAATCTACAGTGTCCTGTCAGAAATCCTGTTAGGATTCGCAGTCTGTTCCTGCTTCCTTTGACACATTCTGTGATTTCTTTCTTGCCAAAATTGGTTAGAAGATTCTTGGATTGTCTATGTCCAATAAGTGAATTCCAAAGTTCGCTCATTTTCTTTTTGTCCTTCTGTCTGAGATATTCGTTAATAGTGTGGATTCCTATGCCACAGAAGGGTTCGGGTCCTATCAGCGGTGTGGCAGCCCCTTTCCTTGCAAGGGTGTCCGCTTTCTCGTTGCCTTCTACTCCCATGTGTCCTGGGACCCAGCAGAGGCTGATGAAACCCGACACATAACGTTGTCTCATTTAAGGCTGGATTTTTTTCTCTTCTTTCTTGGGAAAGCCCTGATGATGGCAACATAATGTTGCCGAAAGCTTGGTGATTCCAACACTTTTGTCCTTCTTTCACCTACTAAAGACCTTAAAGAAGATATTGAATTCTACATTGATTATCTGCAGGTCGATCTACAAACACCATTTCTTCAAAGTTATAAGTATTTAATGGACATAGCTGGTGGTTTTGGTGTTGCGAGCAATCTTCCCAGCTAATACATGCAGGTTAAACTAATTCAAGTATGGATCCAACAGTTTGGCGGAAGTCGTTATCGTTTTGGAATGTCACAACCGGAATAGTTGATGGTAATTTTTTACGAAATTGCCTCGTCTCTCGTTTTACCCAGGGCTACAGAGGATCAAGCGCTTTCCCACGATGCTCCCATTCGTCGAGGTACCTAATAATCAGCTCCAAATCAATTACTCCCACCAAGCCTGCATTAACGAAGAATGTCAAAGAGTTAAACAGATCGTGTTGTCCGAGATGTTCGTGGATCGTGAACTGAACATAATTCCCAATTTTGTGTATTATAAGCTTTAGATCCCGACTGGGTGTGAATTAAATATACAGGGTGAGTCAATTTTGGATGCAACAGGGATAACGTGTTAGTTGCGTTCAAATTTGTTTCACCTGTGCTTTTCCTATGTAAAGTCAGTGGTCAAGCCGTTAGAGTTGATATGGGTAGAGTACGAGATAAGAAATCCAGCATTTTAACCTAGAAAATTTAATATGAACAATTTAGGGAGTAAAATTTAATTTGTGTACTACACCAAAGTCTTTAGTTGTAGTTTTACAAGGAGTGTTATTAATAGTGTAGATATAGATGTAGGTGTAATATTCGGGGTGTAATATACTGCGCCTTTTAAGAGCTATTGTATCCCTCGTTCTCTGCCTAAAGCACATCGGTGAGTACTATTTCATCAAGAAACTTGATTAGTAGGCCCGGTTTCAGTGGTTGAAGCTCTTGTATGGTCACATTGAACATCGCAAACCACTTCCTCCTGAGGGCAAGTGTAGTACCGCAGTTTGTTAGTAGATGTGTTGGTGTCTCCTCTGCCTCTTGGTAGAATCTGCATGTGCCGTCTTGGATTATTCCAATCTTCTTTAAGTGTCCATTTAGCTTGCAGTGTCCTGTTAAGAATCCTATTAGAATTCGCAGTTTGCTCCTGCTTCCTTTGACACATTCTGTAATTTATTTTCTTCCGAATTTGTTACGAGATTCTCGGATTGCCTGTGCCCAATGAGCGAATTCCATAGTTCCTTCATTTTCTTTTTATCCTTCTGTCTGAGATACTCAGTAATAGTGTGGATTCCTATGCCACAGAAGGCCGTCCTGTCAGCGGTGTAGCAGCTCCTTTCCTTGCAAGGGTGTCCGCTTTTTCGTTGCCTTCTACTCCCATGTCCCCTGGGCCCCAGCAGAGGCTGACCTTGCTCGGTGTACGTAATATGTTTAATTTGGTTTTGCAGCTCAGCACCATCCTTGAACTAATGATATTTGAGCTTAGTGCTTTGATGGCTGCTTGGCTATCTGACATGATGTTCTTGTTTCTGTACCCTTTATTCGGGTTGAGTTGAATACATCTCTCGATTGCGTGGATCTCAGCTTGGAGGATACTGGTGTATTTTCCCATGGGTTCTGAGTATTTGGTTCCACGACCGAATACTCCTGCCCCTGTACCTTCTTGTGTTCTAGATCCATCTGTGTGTGCCATTCTTAAAGGAGGTGTTTCCTTATCGTTTCAATTCTTTTTTGGTACCTAGATTTATTTGGATGTTTTGATTAAATTCAAACATCCTGTTCATGTCCTCTCTTGGAGCCATGAGTATCGGATGGCCTTTCATTATTTTTTTTGCTATCTCTCCATTTTAGTTTTATTTATGTTGGAGGTTTCTCTTTGCTGGTTGGAAATGATGGTTTTCTGTGCTGTCCTCCTGGTTTATTAATAGAGTAAGTGAAGATATATTTAGTTTTAGCCCGGTAAAAACTGATAGACTAGCATTTTTCAATGTTAAGAAACAGGTGGTTCTCTTAAGACGCAGAACGATTCCAAACATATTAGATGAGTAAGCAGTCATCTTCAGAGTTAACCCTTTCTTGCCTAACACCAAATATAGGAAACTGCTAGAGCTAACCTAATTCCATGAGTTTCGGGCGGGTCCAGTGTTTTTCAATTAATGTTTCATCCCGTGTATTGGCAACACTGATTTTTTTGGAGCCAATCTAAAATCCCCATCTTGGAATCTTCTATCTCCAACATGGCACTTCACACCACCACAGTATATTTCATCGAATGCCATGTTCGCCAAACATTTTCATATTAAGTTTATAATTTTGCCCAAAGCTGCTTGAAGCAATGCCAACTTTTGCAATTTTTTTCGGCATTTCTTTATCTATAATGATAGAAGCTATGCGTTGTTCCTTAAATTTGACCCGTCCAGTAAGGTTAGATAGACTTGGATGACCGGAGTTAGCTGACAAATGATTGCCTTACGATTTTTTTTCTTTCGCTTCTGCATTAGCATAAAACTAATTAGCACAATTGACCTGTAGTGGAATGTCTGGCACCAAACAACACCAACGACCCACGACAGGCAGTTATTATTTCCTGGAATCTATCGCTAGTCAAACCGATTCTCTCTCTTTTTCAAACCGACCAATGAAAATTACGAAATGTCAAAACGCACCTGATAGACCAAATAGCCAGGATAAAACGACCAAACTACAAAATTATTCAGTGACTTTTCCGAGAATCTTTCGCCATGGTTTGAGAAATTTCCTATAACAGGTGCACGAGGTTTTCCAGGATGGTCGTCTAATGACAAGGATATTCAGAAGGGCGTATTAAGATTCCAGCGAGTGGAAAGCGACTTTTCAACGTCAGGTACACAAAGGAAAGAAGGGAGAAAATAAACGCGGAGCCAACGCTGCGCCGCCGTCGGCCCGGCTGCTATTTCCGACCGCCACCTCCTATAAAAGCCCTCCGCGGCCCTTCAGAGCCCTTTAGTTCCCGTCTTATCCCAAGGTGTACCACATCACCGTTTTGTCGTGAGAAAATCGGGAATTTGACGAATAATAAACGACCGGTCGCTTCCGGTTTCGGGAGGCCGAAGAATTTTTGAAACCCGCGAAACAATTTTTTTTATCGATTTCGAACTCATCACCAACGAGTATAAACTGGATGCTTAAAATTAGGTGAGCTTTATTTACTTTTTATTTTACTTTAACCAAGCTTTTTTTTATAGGATTACATGTTGTATTCAATAAACTAAAACAATTTTTACGGAGAGTGCATGGTTTTCATTATTAAAATTATCCCATTTGTAAACAGAAACTTTACAAGAAAATCGATAAAAAATGACCTTTTGAGTATTATTTTTTTACTAATCGCTATAAGGAAGCCAGTATGAGGTTGTTGCTACGGCTTCGGTCGAATATAAGCCTCAATTTTCGCAGGACTTGATAAACAAAGTATAATCCCCCATATATGTTCAATGGTGTACCACAAACATCTTGATGGTTTACGGCACGGATTGACAGGCTGCACAGTATTTTATGTACAAAATTGTTTCACAATCAAAGCTTGTAGTATCTGCATCCGTTGGAAGATAAGTTTTGTAATCTTTTCAAGATTTGCTGCAAAACATTCTTGGCTAAAGTCTTTCCTCTTATTCGAGTTATCAATGTTTACCTTTACCCAAATAGTTTAAATTTTTTTAATACCAAACAAGCAATAATTATCACGGCGCAGATCACCTTTCGAGACAGACCTGTCGAGAAATTATAAAAACATATCGGGATGTGCACCCAAAAATATAAAAATTTTGCACAAACTCAGAAGTTTGATCATGTATTTGGGAATTTACTTATGTACTTGTTTGTTGTACTTATACGGAAAATAATATAGCGTATCGTAATGATACCCAAACCCCAACAGAGAAAATCCGACCGAAAAAAATCTTATCGCCCAATAAGTACAACATCATTCTTTCCTGAGATGTATCTACGAACATCAACTTTACTACTCGAATTCGTACATGCGAACAAAAATTACATGGTTAGTGCATTGGGTTTTTGATCACATCTAGAGAAAAGGTACGATTAGGAGAATAAAGTTTTCGATTAGGTGGAGGGCAATAATGCCTCGGTTTAAAATAAGCATTAAACGACAGAATATAGGCATGCTTATTCAAATGTCTCAAACAGAACCTTGTTAGATTGTGAGATTTCTCTATGTGGTTTGTGTGGTGACGAAATTTGCTCGTTATCGCGTTATCGATGATTTTGGCGTTATCTAAGCTGGCTAGTTCAGCAGGCACAGCACTGAAAATGGTTAAAAGAAGAAACAGATACGGCAGAAAAACCCAACGGTAATAGCAAGATCTAAATGATCCCAAAGCAAGAACCTTTTTAATCAAAATAGAGTACTGCCAATCATCCTCAAGGAGGAGTGTTCTTGAAAGTCACCGAAATTCTAAAAAGTGCCTGATTGCAGAAACTAACCAAGATCCAAACTCCAAGAAAGGAGAAGTTAGGCGGTATAACTGGAGTGTGAAGTCAAAATTATAAGAGCCAACCTAAAAAACAGTCAATATGATGTTGGGAGAACATGCACATGTAGGATGTTAAATTGACCACATTGCTCGTTCAAAAAATTTCTAAGTAGCTTACAATAACTTCTCCTGGAAGGACCTTTAAACCTTTAAATCAACAGAATTCTGTACGAATTGATGCACAAATTTGTAGTTTCCGTGTGTTCCAAAATCACTGCTTTACCTTATTTATGTGAAGTCATGATGCATATTTAAGTATTTGTTTCGGTGTCTTGATGACTTCTATACTTGAGGTTAGGTTCTGGTGATGAACAGCTTGTCCGAGAGAAGGTTCCTAATCCGCATCTAGGCGTACCTCAGCATACACTCTGGAATGAAAGCACTCCAAACAGTTGGTCATTTCGATGGAAGCACCTTCGACACTAGGAAGAGAGTTCGTCACCATGGTTCACGTGTGGACTTTGATTCATCGGAACATTCAGGGGTGGTCAATATTCCGAGATACTCCATGCTGAAACTAGATCATACTTTGATTTTTCTCATCACCAATATTTTTTTCTGTATAACAGCCTCCACTAAAAACTCAACAACAATAACACCGAACTCGCGATATAACCTTCAGAACGAAATCAAAAGAAGCTGGAAGAACTCTTTAGTTTAACCTCGAAAGCAGGAGGTTATTGTATAAACTGACACTCCTATGTAAATATGTATAAATAGTAAATATTTTGAATAAAGATTCTATATATAAATAAGTTAAAATACCAGTTCAGCATTAGGTTTCTTATTGTTTTACGACCTTTTCTCGTGAATGTTGTAGATTTCATACAAAACAATGTTAAATATTCTAGCATAACAATTTTGTCTAATTGTATGATTCTTTTGTCTTTTGTTTATGTTGGTCTCTTTACACAGTGTCTTGTCGAAAAGGAAATTTTCAAGGGTCTGGTAGAGTGCTTCTCGACGACGTTTTTGTTTTGAATAACGAACGTCATCAGTTCGTTATCGTTTCTGAATGATGAGAAAACTGACTTGTGAATTAACGGATTAGCCTAGGAACACCAACCGCTTCCTCTCGGTTTTTTGTTCGGGTTTCAGAAGGAGCTTATCACACGACCGCACACATGGATGTCAGTTTAGGATCACATTGCAGCCGACACCAGACAAAAAATGTGTGAATCGGCCGTCAAGTCTCAAACATAATGTCTGAACATTTATTCATTTGAAGATTAATGTTATCCAATTTATTATTATCTATAATTAAATAAGAATGTTTTTT
Source organism: Cimex lectularius (assembly GCF_000648675.2). NCBI lineage: Eukaryota > Metazoa > Arthropoda > Insecta > Hemiptera > Cimicidae > Cimex > Cimex lectularius. The sequence continues at coordinate 21,367 of NW_019394146.1, read as the reverse complement.
TCTCCGTTTGTTTCCATTCTTTGTTATTTTTTTAATTTGCTGTACATTTTCAGAAGAGATATTTTATAGTGTATAGTGTATAATGGTAAAAGTAATCAGCACGAGACCTTGCGATGAAAGCAGGAATTGTACAAAATTATGAATTTCAATTAAATATTCTTTCTACGTAAGGTCTAGGTTGAGATAAAAAAAGTCAGTGTCTCGAGCGGGATTCGAACCCGCGACGTTCGGCTAAATACGCCGCTACTCTAACCACTTGAGCTATCGTGACTTCGATCCTCTCGGACACCAACTCTCCATCTCAACCTACAACCTTTCGAATTCTCCCTCTTTTTTGTCATTTTCAAATGTCGTGTAATCGGGATTGGATTGTGATATTCTTTTACTTATTAAATATTAATCCATTTTACGTTTTAGTGGACCAAGATAATTCTTTCAATTAATTATTCTTTCTATTACATAGTCTTGGTTGAGACAAAAAAAAAAAGAGGGAAAAGTCGAACGGTTGTAGGTTGAGATGGAGAGTTGCTGTCCGCTAGGATGGAAGTCACGGTAGCTCAAGTGGTAGAGTAGCGGCGTATTTAGCAGAAGGACGTGGGTTCGAATCCAGCTCTTGTCACCGACTTTTTTATTTCAACCAAGACCGTACATAGAAAGAATAATTAATTGACAGAAGTATCTTGGTTAATTGACCACTAAAACGTAAAATGAATAATTATGAATTGTGTAATTTGTAATTTTATCAGCACTTTGTATAGGAGTTGTAAAGAAATAAAATCATTGTTCATGACTTGGCGATAGGAACAGTGTATCATCGATTTTCTTAATAATTATTACAGATTAATAAACTATTTTTTGAATGAAATCAATGATATTTTGAGATCGTGAGATGCGGTCTGGTGTGACGTAGGTTTAGAAAAACACATTTTCTTTATCATGCCAACGTTTCGATCTTTATTGAGATCAACTTCACTCTCAACATACCGTAATGACACATCTACACCGAAAACAGACTTTGAGCTCTGAAGATGATCTCAATAAACATCGAAACGTTGGGCCGCTAAAGAAAATCTTTTCGTAACCTACGTCACACCAGACTGCATCTCACGGCCTCCAAATAATCATTAATTAACGGTCACTAAACACCTCACAAAAGAAAACAATGTTAAGAGCCTGGTAATAAAAATTGGCTGTGTATACTTTAGGAAGTTGTAATTTTATAATGTAACAACTTACATCTTGTATAGTCAAGCATTGGGGTTGTGGTATAATTTTGTTTGTGAAAACAGGAATGGATGTAGAACATATAGAAATTAATAAAGTTATTTTTAAATAAGAAGAATTTTATGAGAGTTGTTTTATTTAAGTTTAACAAAAGCAAGTTTTTATCCAACTATTTTTTAATTATAGCTACTTCAATAAATTAGTGTCACGATATAGGATAGCTGTGCCATCAGTATAACAAAATAATTTACCGGATTTATAGTTTTAATAATTAATCTGTGTAAACGAAACACAAGATAGGTCCAAATACAGTCCCTTGAGAAAGCCCAGCGTTTATCACAACCTCAAAGCTAAAAATACCGTTTGCATTGGTTATTTGCCTGCGATCTTTTAAATAGGTTTCAATAAAATTTATGGTACACCAATTTCAATTAGTTTACTAATTAGAATCTACAACTGAATCAAATGCTCTTTTGTGTCGAGAAATAAACCAATAAAATGTCTGTTATTAATCAAGTCATATTATAAAGTGGGATATGACAAATCAAGCTTGATCTTTAAATGTGCCAAACTGGAACCAATATTGATTAGAGGCAATAATTTATTTTTTAGTAAGAAACTTAGAAATATTTTGATTGCAGTATGAAAGTCTTTATATAAAAGCTACCAAAATGTCATGAAAGATGAACAAGATTTTGAATATTTTTGAGTGTTGGCATTGATTTCCCAAAGCGTTTATCAAGTATTAAAATTTATCTTTGTTTAGCATAAATATATTACCATTATGATTCTATGATTTTTTTATGTGTCCACTTTGGGACTTTGTACAGCATCTGAAAACCGTTCGGAACTTACAATGGAATTTACTAACAATTTAGTAAGATGATTCCAATTCATATTTATTTATTGCAAGCAGAAAAACTCTACTATACGATCACAATGGCGCGAAGAGGAATAAAATCATTAAACCATTAGTTACAACAAAAAACCCTGAATCGTGTAATTAAACCCTAAGTCCTAATTGCATAAACATGATGAGCTTGTGTGATCGCTCTAATTATTCATTGTGTAATTAAACGAAAAGCTTAATTATACAGGAAGTCAACTGAGATTCGTTTAGAATCAACGACGAGGCAATAAAAACCCAAAACTGTAACTATTCTTTATACTTTAAAGTATAATCGAATTTGGCCAAATTTCGATGCGCCACCTTGAATGCAATGCCACGTTGCTCAATTCGAATTACAAAAGCCGTTTCGGGTCGAATAAATTTCTCATGAAAGAGTTTAATGAGGTCATAAAATGTTGATAAATCAGCGGGGATTCATGCAAGTGAGATTAGCCAGCGAGAACCAAGTGAGTCTATTTCAAAAGGGTAATTGATGAAGCTAGTTATAAGTGGTTTTTGTAATATATTCGAAAATAAATATCAGCAGCCCGTTTCTCTGATCCCTGATTTATAATGAGCTTACGTTGAATTACATCTAACGTTTTCCAACAATCTACATATTGTTCTACCAAAGTTATTAAATCTTCTATGTCCCTGCTAATAGCACTTTCAAAAGTCAGGAAATTAAATTATTCCAACCATTTTTTTTATAAAGCCATCATTTTAAAGGAGGTAATAGTATAACTACAGGAAATTGACTGTTCATTATCTTATACAATGTTACTTTCAAAATTAGTCACGTAATCAAAAATATAAAAAATGAAAACAATAGATTTAACCCTATTTGTCATTACTAAGTAGTAAATTTAATACAATTTTAAGGTGATTTATTCTTTCCATTTACCAAGGAACAAATTAGATCCATTTCTGCTGTCTGGTTTTCTTTAAGAAAGTGATAGTTTCGCAAAAACAAAAACTTTATAAAAAGTTGCAATGAGTTATCATAATGACGAAGACGTTAGTGAGAAAGTCAAAGGTGGTTTCTCCAGTCCATCAGGAAGGATGACATCTTACTTAGAACTACTATTTTTAAATTAAGCACGGTATACCTTACTGGCTTCTCGAGTGGGCGAGGTTAAGAAAATTCAAGAAACCTCATCTGTGATTCAAATATCAGGATTCGTTTTGAAAAGTGAATTCCGCTCCGCATCATTGAAGAGACCTAAGACACCTCTAATTTTAAACTGGTTCTTTTGGAAGAAACTGTCGTTTAATAGACTGGTAACAACATAGTCGTCTGAATGTAGTTATGAAGGAAAAGTGCCCTGCGTTAGTGAATAGGCCACAAGGTATCATATTTGTCGATGACCCTGCAAAAATCGCTGAACTTTGGATGGGACGTGATACCTCACCTCTCTACTTAAAGGTACTCACCTCTAGCTCACTTACACGCATAGCGCTTTCACATCAAGTAAATTATTTTACCATATAGATATAATGTGGGAGGTTTTTGGGTCGACAAACCGCTGAGGTCATCGCCGGCCCTGTGCGTGGTTTTTACTATTTTTCTAGTCTTTTACGAGTTTTTTTTATTGCGTCTCGATCTGATTACTGACTTTTTGCCCTCTCGTTTATAACTCAGTTTGTCATCTATCAAATAGAAAGGAAAAACATAAATATATATACAAAACAGATGTGCGCATCCGACGACCAACTGGAGAACTGCGGCCGACGGGAATTTAAGGAACTTTTCAACGCTTTTTCCATGTCCCCCAAAATGAATAGTCCAAGAGCGACGAGTAGATTTTAGAGGAAAACCATAGATAGTTAAAAAAAAAGACAAAATTTTGAATATCTGCGAAACGGTTGGAGAATAGGACCATGGTTCATACGTACTATTTGGTTGCATTTGAGGTGAAGAAGCATCTGAACTTTGTCATACGAGCGACTCATCCTGTACATAACTTTTCATCTATTAAAAACTTTACCATTACATTAAACAAAATCAAATTCGCTTAGGCATAACTTATACTTTTGATTTACAAAGCTATTAGTCCATTTTGACCATAATCTCGATTATAACATGTTGATTCAAAGTTTTTACTTCTGCAACTTAAATTTAGCTTCGTTGCCTTTGAATAATGCAACTGTAAAAGAAGTCTGCAAAACCTACCTACATCCCAGTCGTCGAAGTGGTAGTGACTTCCGCCGATACCATAATACTGGAGATCAAGCATTATTTTCAACATAATCTGGCATACGACCATAGTCCAACCACCGCCAGATATGATCAATATGAATGAATGAATGAATAAAGGCTTTATTTACACAAAGTATTTACATTAACTTTACATTTCCAAAGAAAAAGCTAAATTGACAATGGCCTTAGCCGTCTGTCGAGTTGCTTTATCAATTTTTGAATCTTGAATGAATCCCTATTTTTGTATCTTTAGAATGAACTTTGATTTTAAAAATTGAATTGGTCAACCAGGTATTTTCGGTACCGCAGGGCGTGAGTGAGGTACACCACTAATTTCCTCCAGTTATCCCTTCCGTTGAGGATTGCAATGACTTCTACATCCAGCTTCAGTTTCCCAAAGTACCTTTGGCGGAACTCTCTCAGAATGGGGCACACTCCCATGAAGTGGAGAGTGTCCTCCGGGACGTTGAGGTTATATAAGGAGCAAATGATGGCGCGGTCCTGTCTCCACGGTTGGCAGTTCGGCTGAAGTAATTCACCCCTCGCCCTCAAGACCAGAGACACCTCATAGGCTGTCATATCAGAGCACTCCATGTAGTTTCGCCCTAAGTGAAAATCCAGTCTTGCGTACAAGTTGTGATGTAAGCTGTTTCTCCTGCGGGTTACCAGGTCTTTCCTTTTGCTCTCCTCCCATTTTTTTAATCAGGTCCGTGGTATTAGAGGACTTCAGTTCATCCCTACTTACTCCTACACCGTATAGCCTACCTAACTCTGACAGCTGCTTGTGCCATAATATGCCTTTATCTATTACTACGTCGGCCAAATATTATCAATATTATTGACGCTGTTGCTTCAAATTCAGAGTCAATAATCTTAAAACTTACGCGATTAATATTATTGGCAACATTTACTCAATGCATGCCGTGTAGAAAATGGATCGTAGCTAAAAAGCATGCGTTCAAAAAAAGGCATCCTTGATTTCAGGTTTGGTATTTTCTGTTAATACAATGTCGATAAGAAAAGGTGTAATCAATAATATTGATCGGTGTGTGTGTGCGTGCGCGCGTGTGTGTTTAATATATTTTGGTAAAAAGTATTGAATAAGCAAGTTGCTTGGTAAATATTTTTATTCACAATTTTAAAATTTCATATATCATGAATTCCCTTACCCCGTCTAATCTATTCTCACTAGAGCTTTACTTTTAATTTAAGTGGTGGATCGAGTGGATCGAAGTCACGATAGCTCAAGTGGTAGAACAGCGGCATATTGAGCCGAAGGTCGTAGGTTCGAATCCCGCTCGTGACACTAACTTTTTCATCTCAACCACAATACCTTACATAAAAAGATTAATTAATTGAAAGAAGTTATTTGATCAATCGGACCACGAACTCTAATGGATTTAATAAGTAAAACGAAGTATATCTTCACTAACAGCTCTCCATGGCCCCTACAAATGCCGAGAATCGAATCCTGATTATACGACATTTGAAAAATGGCAAAAAGGAGGGAAAATTCGAAAGGTTATAAGTTGAGATGGGGCGTTGGTGTCCGAGTGGATCAAGGTCACGATAGCTCAAGTGGTAGAGCAGCGGCGTATTGAGCCGAAGGTCGTGGGTTCGAATCCCACTCGTGACATTAACTTTTTCATCTCAAACAATACCTTACATAAAAAGAGTAATTATTTGAAAGGAGTTATTTGGTTAATCGGACCACGAAATATAATGGTTTTAATTTAAGCTTGAGTTTTTAATGTAAGTTTTGTACTTTTATAAGTCACATATCCGTTTAAACAGTTTGTTTATAGATATCGGTTTTGTAATCTTTTTCACCATTTGTGTTAAGCGATAAACATAAATTAAGGCGAGAAGTGCCATGGCGATTAACAAAGGTGCGACAATTATTCGTCAGTGCTCAAAATAGCAGACGCCCCAAAAATAAAAGAGGCGATCTCCGTCTGGACCGTTTTAGTCGGATCAACAATCACCGTAAATGCCGTTTGTTTCCCTTGGAGGAACGTAAATAGGAAATCTGATCGAGAACAACTCCCTTACAAAAAGTGTTTTGTTACGCGACAGAACACCCGGGTACGGCCGTCGGAAAGAAACAAACAGTGCCTAAATAGAGAAAAGGCGAGGGAGAACGCTCAGATTGTAACTGAAAGAGGAAGAAACTTAATAATATTATTAAATTGTTTTTAAATGAACGATGAACGTAGATTTTTTATGCACGTTTAACGATAACATTTTGAACCGTCGCTGTTAGTACGGACATTCTAATGCACCAATCCTTAATATCCTTTGTACTGCAGATGTTATCACTACATCTACCACCCTCCTAGCACCTTTGCCGATGACGTAGCTATTCCTCTGACCCGATCCTGCGGTTGCTTCGGAAGGTCTGCAGAGACACATCAAAGAGAGATTTGTGTAGACAATGGAAAATGAAAAATGAAAGCTAGTGCGTCCATGCCAAATTTACACTCAGGAGCAAAACTCCACTCACGATATTAAAAAAAGATTTTATCTCCAAATCCGACTTGATTCGTTACCTTGGGTTCCACCTAATCTCACGTGGAATCAGCATACATGACTAAACCGGCAAGACCTAAACAGCCTACTCTTTTTTTCTACAGTTTGGTGCCTCCAACACTACACAACAAACTTATAGGATGAACAAGTTAGACAAGGTTTGAGTCTATAAAGCGGTTCTACAACTGATTTGGACATACAGAATATAATCCACAGATCAGTTATAAATGCTCGGTGTCTGTCCCAAAAGCTACCTACCATAGACGACCTTAAGTCGCAGTTATCCGCAAATTAATTTCTCAAATATTTACCATTCCACCATAACCTCTCCCATCACCCAAATAGCTTGCCCAAAACTTGTCAAATAGAAGTCATCCCTACTATAAGTCGACTATAAGTCGTCTGAGGAGAAAATGGCTCCGCGACATCCTTTCTAATTCTCCTTTTTAGTCAAGTTTCATTAGTGGTGTGAAGTGGGAGAATAATAATGAATGTTTGCTCCCCTTACAATTACATTTTTTAATTGCGCCACTCGGTTTAGGGTAAGTTCACTCTTCACATTTTATCGACTCCATCACTGGAAGGTCTTGGGTTGGTATATCAACAGCCCTGAATTCAAGCCCAAAGTACTTCAAAACGGGCTTTTCCAATGGAAAAACACCGGAAACCCTGGCCTCGATCTCTGATCATAACGGTTCGTCCTGACATAAGTGATAGGGATAAAAGAGGTGGCCACAAGGTCTTTGGCACCTTGACCTGAGTAGATCTATTGTGCTAGTTTTAAACCAGGTAATTTTAATTTGGCTAACTTCAGATTGTTGATCAGCCTCCATAGCCTTGCAAGGGAATCCTTAGTGTAGGATGTTGCTAGCGACTTTCCCTCTCCTACTTGACAGAATCTGCACCTTCATAGCCCTTACAGAAATATAAAATGTGTTCTGCTGTCTACTCTTCTTCCTGGCAGTATTTGTACAGCTTCTTCTGTCTTTACTTCTATTTGAATGTGCCTTTTTAGATGGAATTCTTGGAACTAGAATCCTGGTTCGGTTGCGATTGCCTTTCAGTAATTCTTTGTAAGGTTTGCGGATGGCCCTTCTATGAATCTCTTCGCGTGCCTCATACCGTGGTGTTCAACAGTTAGGGAAGAATTTTAAATCTGCCAAACAATGTTTTTAAAAATGTTTGTTTTACTCACTGATACCCACATTTAAATGTTAAAATTTCGTCTTTTTTGCCGAATTGAAGTTTAATTATTAATTTTGTGTATGATTGTGTTATTGTAGATAACAGACCAGATGATAAATATAACAAAATTCCGAAACGGTGATTGTTTGGGTTTTTATTTATACTCTTAACTCAAATCAACCAATAGGTGCATTCCAAACAGACCTAAAATCATTCTTTAGACTTGTGTTTTAAAAGTTTGAAATGGTCAAAAGAGACCGAAATCGTGGAGAAGATATCAGAAAGAGTGTTAGCCATCACGCCGAATGATCGAGTGACTCCTAATTGCTTAATAACAAGAAAGTAAACACCAATTAGAAATTCGTGAAAGGGTAATCTTCAGTGATGTCTCATTCCAAGTCTTTTTACCTTAATTAACTTAACTGGTCGTTATCAAACCTAACATTGGTTTTACCCGTTTCTCGGATCAATTTAATTAAGCTCACATAATTAGGCCCTTTTAGCCTCTTAGAATCAGAAACTGTATAATACACGTTGACGTACAGTTTGTTGAATAAATTTTTAAATGTAGGGAGTATTGCCTCTGCTTTACGTTTATCAAGAACACGTTCTTATCAGTCATTTCAGAAAACAAAATTTTTCTACACTCCGTCCGTAGCTAAGCCATAAAAATTACTAACTAATATGTATCTCGATGAATATTACTTACAATACGCGGTTAGTAAATAGATAGATATTTTTAGGCCAAAGCTCCTGATCGCAGAAAAAAAAGGATGATCAATATGTGTCATGGTTTCATTCCTTGGTTTCTATAGAGAGAAACGAGTAGGAATGCCACCTAATATGAGAATTCTGCTCGAGCACGAGTTATAGTTTGAGAACTTACCCATTTTAGAAGGAATTCGGGAGCTCCTCCCTATAGTTGTATCAATGCAAGATCCTTCCAGCAAGTTTTGGAAGTAAAAAACTAGAATCTGTCAAACGAGGTGGGGGAAAAATAGGAATCCTAGCTGGATTCTTAACAGAACGCAGCGTAATAAATGGGCAGTTGAAGAAGATTCGTTTAACCCAAAACGGCACTGCAGATTCTGCAAAGAAGCAGAGGTGACACAAACATACTTAACGAACGATGGTGCTACACTCGCCCGCAGAAGGAAGTGTTTTGGGATGTACAACGTAACTGTAGAATAAGTCCACCCACTGAAATCGTCCTTATTATATATAAAATAATTCATATAATAAATATAATTAGTGTTAAATATTGTACTGAGTGCATTTATTAGCGTGAATGTGTAATGTTAGCGACCGATGGCGGAATATTGTGAATTGCATGAAAAAATCGCGTATCTAGTATCTACATCCTAAATAGAGTAAAATTCAACCAACCGAACTGTTTTTCCTCAATCCAGTCGGAAGTTATAAATTTTAACGCGTTTTTTTCCCGAAAAATCCCGATCTTAACCCATAAATTGTCCTTTTTTTCAATTTAATTTAATTAAATTTCCTATAAGAAGGAGACATTTTTAATCTTATCAAACGCCGATGAATGTTTATGAAGTCAACCTAAAATGAAGAATTTTAAAACAGGTAAATTTTTTGATAAATTTCCAAAAATCACTATTTTTTTCAACAAACAGTTGCCAAACATCATAAAAACGTCTTCATTTAATAAGCCTTCTTATGGTGTACTTAAACGGTAAATTCAACCTGGAATATTAAAAAAACGTCGTTCAAATGTGTAAATTTAACGCATACAGAAGAGGAGTGAACTGCGCGATTTCGAAAATTTTAAACAACATTGTTGATGATGCAGGAGTTAAAAAAGAAATGAATTATTTAAGATTATTAAACTAAATCTCTTTATTATAAAATAAAATACTAAGGAAAAGAAGAGACTCACAACACATGTTCAAATGCATTCCGTGGTGCCTAACGCACATTCTGCATAGTTTTTGCATTTGTCCAACTTTTGTAGTTAATTTGATCTTGAGAATCCGGGCTCCCCCTTCAATCCTTGTCCGTAATTCATGTACAGTATTTACGGGCGTTTTGTACACAATTTCCTTCAGATAGGCCCACACAAAAATGTCTAGCAGATTGAGATCCGGTGGTTTACGCCAATCAAATCTCTTTTTATAAGGTCAAGGTTCTGTACTGCTGGAGTTCGAGACAAGTTCAATCCTCTCCTACATTGTAGTGGGCAATACGGAAGGAAATGGCGTTATTGCCCCAACCCGGCGAACAATAAAAATATATAAAAAAAATTAAAAATAAATAAATCCTCTTCTGTATGCGCTAAATTTACACAATTGAACCACATTTCTTTAACATTCCAGGTTGATTTTACCGTTCCTGGTTGACGTTTTTGGAACTTAAAATTCAGCATAAGTAAGTTTATTGAATGTCGAAGTTTTTAATGATGTTTGGCTCCCCTACAAATATGTTTGTTGAAAAACAGTGAATTTTGGAATTTTATCAAATTTTATCTTTTTTTAAAATTCTCCATTTTAGGTTGACTTAATAAACTTTCATCACTCCTCTTCTGTATGCGCTAAATTTACACATTTAAACCGCGTTTTTTAACATTCCAGGNAGATACTAGATACGCAGTTTTTTCGGGTTTATGCCGGACATCCCTGAATAAGTTATCTCCTTGAGGATTGATGGTTTCACAATATTCCGCCATAGCTCGCTAACATTACACACGCTAATAAATGCACTCAATATGATATTTAACACTAATTACATTTATTACATAAATAACTATATGTAAGATGTAATATTCAGGGTATGTAATATACTGCGCGCTCTTCACTCTGCATGCCATGTATTCCAGCACGCACGTGAGTCGTAGTTCATCAAGAAACTTGATTAGTAGGCACGGAAAACAGTGATTTTTGGAAATTTATCAAAAGTTTCTCCTTTTTTTAAAAGATGATTATTCAGAAATCGTGAGATGCGTTCTGGTGTGATTTAGGTTTTAGAAAAACATTTTCTTTAGCGTGCCAACGTTTCGATCTTTATTGAGGTCATCTTCAGGGCCTGGGATTTACAAACCTTGTTTAAATTTAACAAATACATGTAGGATGTGGAAAAAATTGAATTTATACAATGCCGGAACCCCTGAATAAGTTATCTAATTGAGGGTCGATGGGTTCACAATATTCCGCCATCGCTCGCTAACATTACACATTCACGCTAATAAATCCACTCAATGTAATTAGCACTAATTACATTTATTACATAAACAACTTTGTGTAAGATGGAAGATGTAATATTCTGGGTGTGTAAGATAGTAGAGTTCGGTTAGTTGCATATTACTCTATTTAGGATGTACTGTAACCTACTTTTTTCTTTCGGGTTTATGCTGGACCTGTAAAATGTGATGGAGGCATGCCGGGTACTCGCTCTATGTTAGTGGTTAGTATGTATATAGGAATGATTTAAGAATGACAATGAGTGTCTAGGTTTAAAAACTACCTTCGTGTGAGGCTGAAACGGTTCAGAGTCGACATCCGCGTAGGCTAACTGGTTGGCAGACCGAACCAGATATCTAACCCCTGTTTACCAACTACACAAGTGCAGGTGATTCTTTTTTTGTGTATTGCGCCTGATCGATGCATGTTTTTACTTAAGACAAACTACTGTTTGAAAAGGAAGGGGTATATAATAATAACCATCTCGTGTAGTAATGCTAATTAGAAAAACACAATAGACTCAAAGTTTCGTGTGGATTCGTCCTTAATGTATACTGATAAAAGATGTTGTTTCAGCCTAGTTGGAGTTGGACATTCGACAGTATTGTTTAATGAACGTCTTTATTTTTACCCAAACTGTTTTCGTCGTTCGGTCAGAATTAAAACGTCTTTTCTCGTAATTAGCTTTCGGGGGTGAACGTCCTGAGCCGGCAACGGAAGCGCTTAACACCCGGGCGAGGGTGCCGCGGTCCCGGATCGGCAGGAAGGGGTGTCAACTCCTACTTACGTTCAAGGGAGATTTTTTCATATGAGATATCTCGGCGGCGCGTGATACCCCACGTGGAGTTGCCGATGAGAGCTCGTTTCCGGTATTATTTTTACCGCGTGGTCTTTCTCACGAGGAATTTGATTAATACAACAAATAAAAAAAATTAATAGCTCGAAAACTGTATGAGTTTCGTGAGTGTATATAAGATCTTCGCTTTAAATTAAGCCATTCTTTAATAATATATAACTCCGTGTCATAAAAAAGTCAACCTGTTAATTAACAAAAGACTGGTATGTTTGGACGTTATCACTGATTTATTTCCGTTATGTAGAGGGAGGAGAGTCGAGAGGGTGGAGAAAATGAAAGTTTATTCTTGGCCTCGACTTTGTTGTCACTTCCTCCAAATCATTCGCATCCGCTGTGGAAAGTCACGTTTTAACCCCCCTCCGGGTCGACCGTGCGCCAAAAGAGGGCCATGTTTAGAATGATCGAGTAAAGAAGTTACCAAACTTACCTTTCTATAAAGTTTCTTAAAAAATAACACGACACGAATAGTTTAAACACGAAGAACGACAGTGAAAAATACTCCATAAAGACAACTCACCTTTAACCTAAAATCAAACAGCTGAAAGGAAATAGAAAACCAGCGGTAGTTTTTTTTTAAAGAAGCGCATGTGCCGTGTTAAATATTTTTATCCATGTGTTTCTCCTGGTTTTGTGCCGGACGGGAAGAGGAGTCGGACATCGGCAGCAACTGCACATACGTCGTTCAGAACCATTTCGTCTGCAAAGTGAAGAAAGCGGCTGCGGCCACACTGCCTCCGCAGGACCACCCGCCCGTCGCCTGCGGTGATGCCGCGGCAGTCGTCAGAGTGTCACCTTCGCCTTCCAACGCCAAGTCTAACATGCGGCTGGTCCCATACAGGGCGGATAGAAGCCAGCTGGTAGAAATACCCGGCGATCACGCTCCTGAAGACACAAGGGCCGAGGGGAGCCATCAAGTCCATATCATGAAAAGGCCCAACGTGCCCGGCAGGGAAGGCAGGCTGTACAAAATACCCTCAGGATCTGAGGACTCTTCCAAATGCCCTCCAAGAATCGGCCCGTCCCAGGTCTCGACACTCAACCTCCTCACGACCAACAGCTCCTGCACATTCCACCCCGTCTTGTCTTTCTCCGACTCCGATTACGACGAATGTCCTGACGGGTGGTCCGTCGCCCACGGTGAAACTTAAGAAGGACGCTTCTTGTTTTAATTTTAAATAAATGGATTTTAACTTAATTCGTGTTTCTTCGGCGTAAACCTTTTACATACAGTAAGTCAATAAGCTTCCAAATAGTCTATTAATCAATCAAACCGATCGTAATAAATCGCTTTTTGATATCGCATTAATGCTAATACTCTAACGGGTGAAAGTTAGTACAGTACGGATTAATCTTATTTGAGTTTTAAACTGATATCCAGTTTTTCGAGTGATTCGTTTTTATAAATCACGTTACATAACATTTTGCCATTATGAAAATAAACTGCTCAAAAATATATAGGGTAACTGCTAATTTTTAATCTTAATCTTTTCTAGCATTTTTTTATTTTTTAATTTTGTTTTTATTATAAATTGCAAAAATGTATTAAAAATTATTATGTTTTTATTGAAGAAATATTTAATTAAGGGATTTTGAACAATAACAAAATAAAATGTTTTAATTCCATAATTTAGTTTATTGGACACAATAATATTTTTAAACAATTATACAATAATATAATGTCAGGGGGTGTCGGTGGCGCAACGGTTTAGGCGTTGACACAGCGCTCGTCACTGCAAGGTAAAGGACCTGGGTTCGAATTCAGCGGCCCTGCATTCGAACCCGACATACTTACAAATGGGCTTTTTTTCAAAAACACCGGCACCCTGAGGGTTTATATGACCTCTGATGTTGCGAACCCTCGTAAAAAAAAAAAAAAAAAAAATAATGTAATGTCCTCTGTGAGCTAAAACTTCTGTACTTAATAAGGTAGTCTCTAATGTCATAAGGAATTTCACTCCATAGCTGTTACAACGCTTACACTCAGTTGTTGCAGGTCAACTGGCGGCGGATGGTGATTGAAAAGACTTTTGTGCTCAATATAAGATATAGAAAAGAGAATGGGGGAAGGGGCCAATGCGAAATTCCCAGGTTTGCTAAACACTGATGAACAAGCATCTACAAGGTCTGGAATTGACATCTAGAAATGAAAATCCCTACCAATGCGATTCCTGGTTTGAAGGATGTAGTCCTCGATAATCACTTGGACATAACGGTTGCCTTTTACAATATGGAGTCCATTTGGTCCTCCAGTGTAAATCCCAACCCAAATCCTTACACCGCCTTGTTGTTGTTGCAAGTCAACTGGCTGCGATCGAAAAGCTCTTCAACGCATCCCACATGTGCTTATGGGATTGAGGTCTGGAGGTAATAGGGGAAGGGGGAAAATTTCCAGGTTTTCTAAACATTGATAAACAACTCTGCCTCTATGAGGTCTGGCATTGTCATCCAGAAATGGAAAACCTCAGCCAATGAAATCCCGGTTTGAGGGATGTATTCCTCGATAATTTCTTGGACATAACGGACTGCGGTGAGGTAGACTTCTACAATATGGTGTTCAGTTGGTCTTCCAGTGTAAATCCCAGCCCAAATCATTACACCGCCTTCTCCAAACTGCCCTGAAGAGAGCACGAAATGGGACATTGCGCGCATCCCCTGTTCTCGGTAGCCTCTTCGGTGCCTGCTATCATTACGCGACTCATCAGTAAACATAACAGAATTCCACTTGGTGGTCTCTTCTAGGCGCTCTCTGCACCATAATCTCCTGAGTTACCGGTGGCGGGCTGTTGCTGCAGTTCGTCTCAAACGGGCGTACGATGTGAGACCAACTTTCCACAAACGATTACGAATAGTTTGTGTTTATAAAGGCCTTGTCAAAACATCTTGTACTTCATTTAGTATCTGGCGGGCACTATGGAAAGGTTTCCGTGTTGCAGCAATGACAATATTTATGTCCTATCTTAGCGTCGTAATGTACTGAGATCCACTACCAGGCCTCCTATTGGCACTTCGAGTCTCTCGGATTCGGGCTAAAGCCCGGGAGACCATGCTCAGAGAAACGTCAATTGCCCGCCTCTATGATATCCACTTGCCGGTGACCTGGATGACTCATTTTCACAATAATATGAGTATCTTCACAATAACCAAACTTCTGGTTCAGGATGACGTCTTTCCATGGTTAAAGAGAATACAACTTGGTTAAAATGGAGAAATGACGAGAAAAGGTATTTTTTTTACAAAATGAGTAATCTTCGTGTTAACTGTTCTTAAGTAAATCTGTTAGTAAAAATGAGGATTATCGTTTGTTTATAACAATAATATATCTGCTAATTTAATTAAAATGAATAGATCAAGAGTAAATTACACATATCCCCATTCATGTTTGAGCAGTTTATAATCTTTTACTTTTGATTTTATATTTTTAATCTAAAGTTTACATTCTATATTTCACTTGAGGGACAATGGTCTGAGTAATAAATATTTAATTATTTTTTGGTTGGTCCGTCATGGTGAATTTAGGTCGTTCTCGATCATAATGACCCTATTCTCGCTGTTTTCCCGGTCAGGCACATTTTTCCACGCTCGTATAATTTTTTTATTAATTCAGTTGTAAGTATAAAATACCACAGTCTGAGAAACGCCAACTGCCTCTGTCATATCAACTTGCCGGTGATCTCCATAACTCATCCTTACAATATTATTTCGAACTTCTGGTTCAAGATGATGTGTTTCCATAGTTAAAGAGAATGTTGGATTAAAATAGAGAAAAGACGAGAAAAGTTATTTTTTTACAAGTAGTAGTAATCTTCATGTTTACAATTCTTAAGCAAATCCGTATTAAAAGTGAGAATTAACATTTGCTTGTTTTTAGGCTGTATTTACTATTTTGTTTTATCCAATTAACAAATATATATTGGTTAATTTAAAATTATATATTATTATAAAAAGTTTATTAAAATGATTAGAAGAATAAATTACAAATATCCCTATTCATTTTTGAGCAGGTTACATACAAGTTACTCCGTTTTATATGATATTAACATAATCGACAAAATACAGTGTATTTATTTTATCACAACAGTGTTAATTACATTTGTACAACATGTCATGATGTCGAAAACGTTCTATTAATAAAGAAAATTCCATGCTGCGGAATATTGTGTAGTTTTATTTATTAATAAATAAAACTACAAAATCCTCTGATAAGGTATGAAAATGTAATAGGTTCCTAAATTAAAAAACGCATTTGTAAAGTTCGTAAAAATGCTGTTATAGTTGTACTGGCGTGATTATCCCATGTTCGTACAGTGTGATGTACTTTGTTAATAAAATGGATCTGTATTAAACAATAGATAGACTTTATATAACTTTTCCTCTATTTCTGGGTCACAGTTATTTTTAAAATAACTTTGTCGCTATTTGAAGACTTTTTGAATAACGGATTTTGCCGAAACATTCAACATAGAAAAATCTGACGTCTAGGTAAAACTAAATAAATAACAGAGTTTTAAAAAAGCAATAATTTTCTAGAGTATGTTTTAAAGATTTAAACAATTCAATATCATTAAATTTATATCTTTAAATCATCATTAAGTCGAAGAAGACATCTATGTTTTCAACCGGAAAAGCTGGATTCATTTTGAGGTTGTTTGACTAATGTAAGCTTAATTGAAATATATAATTCCTTAGAGTTTGGCTAAACATTGCGACTTATATGAACTACCAAATTTAACCTGTTATAGTTGTTCACAAGTTTATTAGATCCTATTCAATAACTTCATGCTTTACTCCAAAACCCGTGTAGTCATTTTAAAGTATGACTGTTAATCATGATCCATCTTTGTTTTAAACTTAGTATATTAAACTTTGAGCGATTGTAACTGATTCCTTATCACTGGGAAGGGAAAGAGACATTGCAGGGATGGGTTACTGACGTTGAAAGGACGGTTGCACCAGCGGGACCCCCAATGGGAGACGGAATTAGATCATGGAGAGTTCATTAGTCGGTTAAAAGTGACATCAGAGGGGTTTTAAGCGTGCGTCAGCCGTCCCCGAACGTCTAGACGCCCCCGTTCAGTTACCGCCCTGGAGAAAGAATCTACGGACCAGTCAAAAGGTATCATGTTGTACTAGCTCGAGGGATTATTTTTGGCTATGTTATTCTAAAAAAACGACAACGTTGTGTAGACGTGGACCGTTGACTTTTCCCGTGGAAATGTTTGATCAGAGAATTATTCAATTACTATAAGAAATACTTACCTTTTTGTCCTGAAACTCTTGTTCTTTCAAGAAAATTTAATGTAGAATCGAGGATCATGGAAGCCTTACACAGGAAATGTAAAAACAAGATTTCATTGTTAATACGTGGCAATTTCTTGTCGCTATTCTGAAGAAGAAACAAGTTTATTGTGACTGGTTCCTTTCCAACACCCTGCCTAGTTTCGCCTGGTTTGTCTGCGTTTCATTTTGCTCGCCGTGTCCTATTATTCGATAATTTTAAAAAGGCATACTTATATGTCGGTCCAAGGTCGTAATATAGCAGCATCAAGCAATTATAAGTGCAAAACAGTTAATAATATCAATAATATTAATTAAACTGACAAGCGGACTACCATGTAGGTGGGTCAGGGCATTGGACAAACGTTTTTTGGTGATTCTACATTCCAAAATATCGGAAACGTATACGCCACCTCTTGTGAAAAGGCCCTGGTTTTCCAATTTTTTTAAAGTTGAAATTTAAGGTTTTTATATTGCCTTACTTGCTCAAATCAACTATATGAATATATTTTTATGTAAGGTTTTGGTTGAAATGAAAACGTTAGTACCACGAGCGGGATTCGAACCCACGACCTTCGGCTAAATACGCCGCTGCTCTACCACTTGAGCTATCCTGACTTCGATCCACTCGGACACCAACTCCCCATCGCAGCTTATAAAGTTTCGATTTTTCCCTCCTTTTTGCCATTTTTTCAAATGTCGTGTAATCAATCAGGATTCGATTCTCGGCGATATATGAACTGAACACGGGGAGCTTAGTAAAGTTAAACTTCTTCTATAAGTTTTACATATTATATCCATTATATTTAGTAGTCTATTGACCAAATTACTTTTTTCAATTAACTAATCTTTTATGTAAGGTTTTCGTCGAAATGAAAAAGTTGATGTCACGAGCGGGATTCGAACTAACAGCTCACCGTGGCCACTTCATATGTCGTCGAGTATCGAATCCTGATTACACCGCATTTGAAAAATGGCAAAAAGGAGCGAAATTTCAAAAGGTGAGGTTGAAATGGGGAGTTGGTGTCTGAGTGGATCGAAGTCACGATAGCTCAAGTGGTAGAGCAGCGGCGTATTTAGCCGAAGGTCGTGGGTTCGAATCCCACTCGTGGCACTAGCTTTTTCATTTCAACGAAAACCTTACATAAAAAGATTAATTAATTGAAAGAAGTAATTTGGTCAATAGATCACTAAATATAATGGATATATGAATATATAATTTTACAGCGTTTATTATATAGACTGCTATAAAGTATATTAAAAGCTATCAATATTTATCAATAACCAAAAAATTTCTAAAACCAAATATTATTCAAGTAAACTAGGCCATAAAAAAATTCGTTGAACTGATGTTTAGTAATTTCGTCTTAGCACCTTTAGAGAGACCCCTAAATATAGGTTTAGTGGGAACTTAAATTTATCACTTTTTTGACCTCTAAAATTTTTCCGATTTTTAAGAACTCGTTATCAGAATATCTTACAGAATCGGATATACATAATTGAAAATCGACTAAAAGGATTTTAACGTCAAACAGGCCATTTGAGAGAAGAGGAACATAGCTTTTTAAAGGGCGTATGTATCATTAAAATGTATAAAATATTTCTTTAAAAAAATACACAAAACAGTGAAATTATTTGTCGAAAATTAACCTTTTTTTAAATAGAAATAAAAATCCAATTTTATGTTTGATAGGGTTATAAAATGTACTTGACAATTTCTTTAAAACGAATTTTCAACCATGAAAATCGATTTTCTAAGTTTTGGGAAAAATTATTCTAGAGCTTGCACTACGAATGTCAGACAGACTCTGGTCGTCGAAATTATAATTTGGCCATATTTTCGCAACAGTCGGTATCTAAAGGTTTTATAAGGATACAGTCACGACAATGAGGACAAATCCCAGATTTGATAATTTCTGATCTACTTTGCTTACAAAATTTTGGTTAAAATATGCAACAAGAACGTATTTTGTTGATTTATATTTTTAAAACATACCAAATTAGAATATTGTTCGTCGTATTCGTGGAACATTTTTATTTTTCTATTAACCAACAATGAAATTAATACACTGAATATAACATTTTTTAAATCTCTACGTAGCAATTTATTTAATTAAATTCACTATTTTTCGTGGTCCGATTGAGAAAATAACATGTTTCAATTTTATGTAAGGTATTGGTTGAGATAAAACAGTCAGTGTCACGAACGGGATTCGAACCAACGACCTTCGGCTTGATACGCCGCTACTCTACCACTTGTGCTATCGTGACTTATTTAATTAAATTTACTTATAGGTATGATTTTTATTAATATTTTATTTTATACAATAAATAAATAAATGCATTCAATCAGAATTACATTCGGTCCCGCGTTTTTCAAAATGAATGAATTTGAATTTTGTTGCGAATGTGGCGGAGAGTTTGAATGTTGGTGAGACGTTGATCAGCGAAATTCTCCAGGGTCAATTCACAAGAGATGTTTTGGAGTGTAGAATCACCAAAAAAACGTTCGGTCCAAACCCTTTGTTAGATAAAAACTCCAAAATCGGGCTTGCACTTCTTGATTCAGGTTAGATTTTTTTATTTTCACCAACGTATAATGAGATTTTGGCCAGATTTATTTCATCCATATTAATTAGTATGAATACAAATTTAAAATGAGAGAAATGTACTTCTCCATTTAAATTTCAATTGAAACCCTTCCAGCTTTCTGTAGCTCCGATGGTATAAATCATTTTCACGATTTGCATTCAATGGCCACCTTAGCCGAGATTTGATACAGGTTTCTTGCATATAATTTATAAGTGATTGTTCCATTTGGTCAAATTAATAATCTACGGGTCTTCCCGGCATGGAATAAATCAGCGGGCAGCCTCGGATTTAACTGGTGTGTGAACAAATGAATTGCAGACACTTTCGAAAATATATTCGCCCGATTAATTTTTATTTTCCCTATCCTGCTCCATATTTGTTATTAATGCGAGCAGAAAATGTTTATTAGTGATGAACTGTTAAAGTGTAAATGTCAAATTTTAAGACAACTGGAAGATTTCTACAATACTACAACATTATTACATAGTACAATTAATTAAGGTTTTTAGTTGAGATGAAAAAAAGCTAATGGCACGAGAGGGATTCGAACCCACGATCTTCGGCTTGATACGCCGCTGCTCTACCACTTGAGCTATCGTGACACTTTGTGGATGTCACGTTAGCTCATGTGGTAGAGCAGCGGCGTATCAAGCCGAAGGTCGTGGGTTCCAATCCCTCTCGTGCCATTAGCTTTTTTTCATCTCAACTAAAAACCTTAATATTCAAGGAAGTTAATTCGTCGTTATTTTCTTTTTCTGTTGTGAATTGCAAGTTTCTGTGGTAATCATAACACAATCTCAGGGCAAATTCAACTATTGGAACAATCAAAAATAAAATATCTACATATTTTTTAAAATGTGTTTTATTGTGAATGGTAATAGAGTCAAGGCCTATTTAACAGGCCGATCAATCCGCCAATATTGGAGACAATCTTCCATCCAATGCCAATCAATCTTGAGTGTAGAATTAAACGAAACTTGAAAACACCTCCATCGAATGCCGATAGCATACTCAACGAAAAAATAAAACTGTTTTAAAACCTTCGTAATATTTCATTTCCTCCAGATCTCCCAAAAGCATTGAATATTAATTTTTGAGGTGAAGCCTTTGAATTAAACTAATGTTACTTTAATTTGTGCTATTTTGTTTTTCAACTATTTGTATTTTAGAAAAATATTCCAGTAAAGTTTTTTGTATTGTATACATTTCCTTTTCTTACTCTTGTTGGGTAACAATTAATTTCTGGTCTTTTAATTTTTGAGCTCAAACAGACTTTTTGGATCTTTTATTGATATAAAACATATTCACTTCTCGAGAGTATAAACGTCAGGGCGGGGTTGAACCCTCTCCATTCTCGCTAATAACTTACATTTACTCTCCAGATGTCACAGACTCACCCCAGAGTATTAGATATTTCTCAG